>NC_070635.1:22823955-22921455 GCF_947347685.1 Pleuronectes platessa | reverse complement strand
AGGCTTACTGCTGGAAAACCCCCCACCCTCCTTTTCCTCCCGGCCCTCCTGGCCCCAAATCAGCAAAGCCATTTAATAGGAAATAAGATCATTATCCTTTGTTTTTAGCACCAGGTCTGCAAGAACCTACTACCTTATATGAGTGATATTTGGAACAGATGCAGGGACAAAACTGCAGTGGGTGAATGAATGGAGCCGAGCGTCTTTGTTTTCCCTATTTTGCTGCTACACGTCATCCCCTGATTCTCATATCATGTCATGTGTTGGCTGTTACCTACTCATGCTTCCTTGTTCCCCAAATGAAGAGGTGCATTAAGTTTATGGCTCTTTAAAATCTTCTCTTTGGGGTTTTATGCCTCATATATCTACAGTTCTTTTAACGTCTTGTGTAATTGAGGCAGAGGAATAAGTCCGATCAGACACTGTGTGACGTTTAAATACGGTTCATAACACAGGTCAGTATGGTGCCATAGGTTTAGAATAATGAAGCCGTCCCTCCAGGAAAGGACGTAGCAGCCATCTTGAGGTTAGGGCTAAATGTCAACGTTAGTATGCTATTAAGACCTTGGACAATGCTAACATGGTAATATTTAGTTGACATTTTTTTTCGATCCTCAAAGTGATTATTATTCATCCTGAGGGGGACGTGAATGTGTTTCTAGTAGTTCATGCAATAACTGTTGAGATTTTTCACATAAAACAACAAATGTGAATCTTTTGAAGGCACTAGAGCAAGTGTGGGGAGCCTTTTTCCCATCAAGGGCCTTTTCCATTTTTTATCACATTCTTCACAGGCCAAAGTAAATTATTCAACACATACATCACACTAACCTTATGGACAGCTTCTTTTCGGTTTGTTGTCTGATGTCAGATGGTAGTGATGACAACGATGATGCCACTCGCAGCTGGTGTCGCCACAAAAAGCTTTCCCAAAGAAATCCTCAATTTATCAGTACCCTGCTTGGCTGAGACAGCAATGCATCCCTCTTGTGAAATCTGGATAGAAATGCAGGCTAGAAAAATAACTGGAAATTACTCATGTTTTTGTTTAATATCTTGTGTCTTGTCAGTATTTCTTTTTGGGTACTGAAATGCTGCAGATAAGCTTTTTTATCCATGTGCATTTGTCTTTGCTACTCATCTAGTTTGACATGTTTCCAGCTGCTATGATGCTCCAGAATTTTTTCATTACGGGGAGCACACCAGACATGAAGTATTTTACTACAACCAAAAAATAATTGTTTGTCCATTCTCTTGTGATTTCCCTTAGTCTGACTTAACGCCTCTACTTGTACTCTCTCTTGACAGTTAGCCATGATGCTTGTCATCAAGTTACAGTGTTTTTACGTGATCCACACATTAATACTGCCTGCATGTCTGAAGAGTTTTCAAAAGCAAGCAGAAAAAGTGAGCTTCTATCTTTCTTTAGGATTTCTGCATGGATAGACTCTTATAGGTCTCTATCTAATTATACATTTTGTTTCAGAGTAATGTCAGCCACAGCTGCACCTCTGGCTAGAGCAGCACTTGTTCACTGGAAGCCTGGGCTTACTTAACACTCCAGGAGGAAGCATGGTGAACCATTGCGGCTGCGCTGCATTTCAATATCATAAATCATTCTAGATAGATAGGTTGCTCGGTTGCAGGGTAGTCATTTTCAGTGCGCAGGTTTAAGACATATGATTGTTCTTGTGCTAACTTCCCTCCTCCACCACCTTATCCTCTTATGATTATGATCAATTATCCACTTATAATTAGAGCCTGGCAGTAACTCAGCTTATGGGCCCTGGCACTTTATATAATAGCCTGTAATAATGCTGTCACTCACGTTTCATATAGTCCACACTTTCAGGCTCCAGCATCTGCTGAAATTAATACTCTAGCTTACGGTGGAAAATTCTTTTCATGTTTCAAAGTTGTGATCTTTATCTGAAAGGAATTTAGAAATTGCTTCTATTTTGATACGTTAAAAAATGTGTCTGCTGTCAGAGAGAAAAGAAGAAAGACGTGATTAACCTCTAGTTATTCTTAGTGAGAATATTGTGTTAATCCGCAGCAAGACATGACAATAGGTCGCAATACAGAAATGTAGACGAAACATGACAACTTTGGCAAATGTACAGCATTATATAATTTAATTTATATATATAATTACAGCAGATATCATTGACAACTGACTATGGAAATATTCCACCCATATATAATTACTCTCCTTTTATCACCATGTCTCTTTCTCTTTTCGTTTGACTCTCTCCCCAATGCCATTCAACTCCTGTTTGAGAAACAGTACAAAGCAAACTGTCTGAAGAGCCACTTCCTGTTGTGTACTTAAGATCCCTGTCATGTGATATTGTCAGTTGAGGCGGGTGTGTGAGGCCAGTATGGGGAGGGAGTACGGCAGCACTGCTGATCTTGCTGATGTGAACATGACCCCCCCTCACCACCACCCTGATTGTGTAAAGTGTCAACTCAGCCAGTGTGTTATCAGAGCGCCGGAGCCCTGCACTACTAATGCACATTCACAACACACACACACACACATGTACGCTCATAGTGGTGGTGTATGTGTGCAGTGCAATCCTTGTAGACACGGTGGACTTTATTCATGACAACAGTCCGTCAAATATGTAAATCTTCACTCAAACTCATAGTTTACACCACATTTTGGGGAATTGCAAAGATGTATCCACAACATGGGTAAATATGACTGTTACAACTGATCCAATGAATGAATACAAACAGGAAATTCATATATTTAGGGTTTGGTTATAATAAATATAATATTTTCACCTCACAAATTGCTTGTGGATTAGCATTTGCAGTCTCAAACCTGTAAGGGACTTGATCACCAACCTGAAGTCTCGGTTTACCCTCCTTTTAATTCACAGATACATTAACATATGCGGGTCTACTTCATGACACATACACTCCATAGGCAAATGCAACCATCTTTCCTACGTGTATGCAAATAGCAACTGAATGTGGCCGGAAACTGAATTTGTTTAAAAAAATACTGCAGAATCACTAATATCTTCCATTTGTCTCTTTTCTCCCATTCCTCCCCACTTGCTGTCTCCCACCACCTCTCTCTTTGTTCTTCATTTACAGGTGGATGATATACATGCAGGCTGCACTACAGAGAGCTCCCTGTTACATGACCTGAAAGCTGCTGATACACAAAAAAAACAGAGGATGAAGGAGAGACGCCAGTGACATGAATAATAGAAGTTTGGTGAATTCGCTGCGCTGACACAGAAACCTCTCAAAACTTCCTGCCACTGACATAATGATGACCTGAAACCGAGGGAGAACTTTCACTTAATTCTGAGAAAGAGAATCTCAGGTTTCCATTTTGTTCTAGGCCTCTGTTAACCTGAAAATGGGTTCGACATCTTTGTAAATGTTCAATGACAGTGCTCGTTGAAGATGGATTGATGGTGTGGCACTGGAGAGAGTGCTGAATGAGCTGCTGCGTTAGCGGTTGGATTTCTGGATGACTGAAGGCAGATAGCATTATAGCTGTTCAACCAGGGCGCTCTAGACACCCCTGGATGTCCACCTGCAGATAGCAGAGTTTTCAAGTTCTTTTCAGCTCGTTAGAGGCAAGAAAGATATAGCAGATTAGTACCATGAATACTAGAGACGATATGGAGTTGATGGAGACCCAGGCTGGAGGTCAAAAGGAAAAGCTCTTGATAGACAAGGTTAATCCTGCGAATGAGATTGAGGGTGAGGATGACAAAATCCCTGGGAGTTTCGACTGCACTGTCTGCGGACGCAGCTTCCCCTTCCTCAGCTCTTTGTCGCAGCATATGAGACGCCACACTGGTGCACGTCCTTACAAATGCCCCTACTGTGACCACAGGGCCTCTCAGAAAGGCAACCTCAAAGTGCACATTCGCAGTCATAAACTGGGCACGCTCTCTAGCCATCACTCCAACGAGGATGAAGAAGGTGGGGCTGAGGAGGAGGAGATGAGTGTTTCTGAGGGTCTCGATGGAGGTACGAGTCCAACTAAAAGTAGCTCTGCCTGCAACCGGATGATCAATGGGGATAGTGTTGACGAGAGCCGGAGGAAAGGGCCTGCAAGGAGCATGAAAAGAGAGAAGTCTGTTACTGACCAGCGGCCTTACTGTTGCCGTCTCTGTGGCTATGAGGCCCAGCGAGAAGATCAGCTCCTCAGCCACATTGAAAAGGTCCACATTACTGCAGACGCAGAAGAAGAGACGGCTGTTAAGGAAGAGGCTGTGACTGAACCTGATGCCAACCCAGCCCAGGCTGATGGGTCCTTCCCCTGTGAGACCTGTGGCCAAATCTTCAGCCAAGCCTGGTTTCTGAAGTCGCACATGAAGAAACACGCAGGGGTCCTGGACCACTGCTGTCGTATTTGTGGACGACGGTTCCGCGAAGCTTGGTTTCTCAAATCTCACATGAAAACACACAACACCAAATCTAGGTCACGGTCAAAAGCAGAATCAGCTGAGCATCCGGCCACCATCAACGATGTAGCCCAGGACCCTGATATTGTTTCTGGCGCTGTAACATCTACCTATCAAATGTGCTCTAAATGTGGGAACCTGTTTCACACCAAAGAGAGCCTAAGAGTCCATGAAAAGGTTCATGGTGTCAGCTATGGCAAGAAATCCCAGAGCCAATGCAGAGCCAGTGATGATGAGGACTCACCAGCTGCTAAGAGACGTTTTCTTGACTATTTAAACATCCGACCTGTTGAGGAAAAGACCCTGGACAATGACAGTGAAGGGGAGACAATTGTGGGGCAAAGAATTCTTGAGCTAGATCCAGTTTGCAGCTACCAGGCCTGGCAATTAGCCACTAAAGGAAGAGTTGTGGAGCCAGTGGAGCATAGTTTCAAGGCCTCCTATGGGGGAGGAGGTATGGGGGAGGACGCCCTTGCTGGAGCCGCTGTGGTCTTTGAGAAGGCGAGCAGTCGTTATGTCCTTCAAGGTCAACAGAAGCGCAGCGCAGGCAGACGCAGTAGCTCTGGGTTGGGAAGTCATGGCTCTTCAGGGGACCGGACGCCAGAGAACCTCAGCGATTCCGAGTACCGACCATCGTCTCGCCATGACCGACGACGGTCATCCCAGTCGCAGTCGTCCTCCAAGTACAACGAGTGCTTTGAGTGCGGGAAGGTGTTTCGCAGTCGTCACCAGATGATCGTCCACCAGCGGGTCCACAGGAAAGACGGACGCAGGGCGTCTGCAGGGGACAAGGAAAGAACTGCAAGGGACGACCGATGGGGCTCCACCAGTGATCCAGAGTCAGGCTCCCCCAGTCGGCCCTGCACCCCAGGGTACGGAGACTCTCCACCGGCCTCTACCCTGGGAGATCAGGCCTCAGAGATGGGTAGTGCAAACTCTGGAGGGCTTTCAGGTTAGTCAACAACATCTTTCTTTGTTCTGTCTTAATGCTGTGTCATTTTTATTAACTTTAATACCATCTATAACTCAACTAAACTTACGGTTGGTAAATGTTTGTGATTTGGGAAAGTATTTAGGAAATTTGCACTGTTTCAGTCTTTTCATCACAAACAGTTTAAATGAAGAATGTTTTATTGTAATAGATGATCATAGCATCATATGATCTTTTGTATGTAGTGGGCTTTTCCGTAAATGATGTCAGAGCATTACAGATTGCTATATTATAGTCACTGATGAGGCCATTTTTACATCCGTTATCTAATTTGATTTAATTTACTCACATAATACGATCAGAAAATATAACTGCCTAAATATAAAAGAAGAACCATGAGCATGAGTAAAGTCTGCATTAGTCTTTTTCTTGCAGAAATAACCGTAGCTCCTTTCAAGCCTCCCACTCAGGGCCTCTGGCTCTGTCACTCTGTAGTAAACATCTGTTAATGAGTTGTCCTTTGTGTAGGTGCAGCTCCTCAGCTCCTCAGCCCCTATGGAGTGGGAACTAGAGCCCCCATGTGGGAAAATAGAGAAATTGCATCATCTTACTTCACCTCTTTTTACAGAGTTGCACATAACAAACTCTATAATATAGTCAATAAACTTCAACTTCTTCTGAAAATTCTGTTTACTACACTAAAATTATCTTGTTTGACAGAGCAAGAACAATGAGGTGAATCTTATTTTGGCTCTTCTGTGGCATGTCAGTAGAGCAGAGGGCATTTTTGGAATGCCTATCATTTTTTCACCTCCACAACCAATAAACACTGCAGAACAAAAAAAGGGAGACAAGCCACCCATGGACGAGCTAAACACCCTAGGTCACTCAGGGTTGAAATGTGTTAAAGGGAGGATTCCTGTGTGTGCAGGACCTGAGATCTCTGGCTTTTGTCTTTAAGCTTTCAAACAACCTGAAAACACTGTTGGTCCAGGTTAGGAGAGTGCAGTGGATAAGTCAGAGTTGTAGTTATTGTTTCCATTCCTGCGTGTAAGTGCAGACATTCAAAAATAGCAGCCACATTTCTTCAGGCCTGATCGAGCTGCGTGCTATTTCAGGTCTTCCTGTCTCAGGAAACCCCCCTCCTCCTCCTCCTCCCCCCCCCCCCACCCTTATCTCATGTGAATATGTCCTTTTTTCTGTCTTTGCCATGAAAATCTGTCTGCATGTTTCCTTTTACTCTTCACTGATGTTTTGATTTGTACAATATAGGATTATTTGACTTGAGTAGAAACATACAAGTCCGGTACTCCAGCAGTTTAAGGTGTGGTTAGCTTCTTTTATGAGTAAAATTTTTTTCTCGCCAAAAACATTGGCATCCTGCTGGGTGGCTGCAGGAATTACATTTTAGGGCCTTTTAAACTCAGCTGTATATAAATGTATAGTATGTAATCAGACCTAATCTGGATTTGGCTTGGACCATGGATTACCATTAAACTTGGTGGGTGGATACAGTATGGGTCAGGGAAGAACCCATTGAATTTTGGTGCAGCTCTGGATCAAGGGACAGATCGAGGATTTTTTTCTCCACTTTCTTTAACATCTCAAGTGTTTTTCAACATTTTCATTGATTTCTCAAAAATGAACCATGGATCTTGATGAAAATCTGACATGTTGATATTTATGAGTTTGGGCAATTTGGCGCAGCTTGATAGAATTTATGAGGAGTTTTGGTCCTTGGGCGCTACAGTGTTAATTAGCTGGATTATGCAAAGATAAATTTCCTGGAATTTGATAGAGGAATGGGACATGACCCATGAGATTTTCTTTTATATTGCAATATAGGGTGATTTTATTTCTCAAAGAATAATTCATGGATCTAGATTAAGAAATCACTCTACTGAGTGTCGGTCTAATTAATATTTGTGACAAAGTCGTCCTTTATGAAGATATATGAGCCTTTGCCCAAAAAACATTCTTGTCAAGATCTAAAGGCCTCTGTCGATTTGTCCATCCTTCTTCCCTTTACCTGTCTTCCCCATCCCCTCTGACTTCATCTCTAATCTCTAAGGTTACCTCCTGTGACACCTCCACTGTCACTCATGCACTCCTCTTACCATTGAGCTAGCCAGGCTGCCTGATGTCTGAGGGATTGGTTATTTATAGTCTCCTCTCGATGGAGAGGGATAAGGGCAATGGAGAAAGAGACACTCAGAGGACAATGTAGTCCCAAAATACTCTGTCGTCCCTTACAGCCATTTTGCTACATTTTGTGAATGCAAATGGGAAGTGGGAGTGTACACACGCAGATACCAACATGCACGTAGGCCTTTTGATTTATGACTGATGAAAGAAGTGGATTGTTAACCCTCTGCAAACATAGTTGATGATTTACATGAAAGAATTAGAGTTGTATTCAGATATATTTGCACAAGTCCCTCTCACAACTGTAAAGCTATGGACATTTTTCAGTTCAGCTTCTCTCCCGATGAGAGCTGACACATGAGCGTTATTCTCACCGGCTCTATACAAGTCTGAAAATAGGAAGCAGTATTTTCATGGATCGTTAAGATGGATCCTTCGTGTGCTTCTAAGATACATATGTGGTTTCCTCCTGCTTTCACATGTTACTTCAGTGTCAGAAAATGGGCCCATACGGTTGGGCAGGGTGTGTGTTAGTGTGTGTTCCATGTTTGTGTGTATCTGTCAGACTGATTCAGGTTTGCGCTGATATTTCTACAACACACATATAAACATGCTCTTTTCGATTCTTCAGCTGGTTGTTAGATTTTTATAAGAACAGTAAGGGCCCTATAAAGAGGCCACATCAGTGTTACTACCCTAACTGCTAAACTGCCCAGTCCTGGGGCTTCACCTTGGCACAGTCTGAGCTGTGAGTGTTGGCCAGAGTTGCCAACAGGAAGCCAAATGAAAAACAGATGGCAGGTTACTGGTGTTGTTGTTAAACCTAGGAGGGGTGGTGGAGATGGTAATAATGGCCTAGTTACAGTATGTGATCTGTTCTTCTGTGGGAGAATTTTGTAAAATATTCATGTGTGTAAGGTTCCATGACCTGGAACATGTTTATGTTCAAACGATCCAATCTGTGGATTTCATATTACACAACAATGTATTTTCATGATCATTTTAACTCTAATTCCGATCCTTTTTGTTATTCTTCATATTAATCTCCCCCTCTAAATCTATAATTAGACATAAACTTTTCCAGTGACAGATGGGGCATATACTCCCCCTTGTGGGGAGATTACAATAGTACACAGCAGGAATCAGCAGCATGGGCTCAATTTAGTTAAAACATGTAGAATCCAAACCAAGTCCAATACATACACATATTCATACAATAACTAATCTACGTTTTTAGCCTTCATATTACTTTTATTGTACTGTGGAAAAAGTAAGTGTTGATTCAGCTCAATCTTAATGTTGTATTTTATCAATTGAGATTGCTTCTCAACATGTAGAACACTTTACATCCAAACAGTTACCACAGAGATAAATCAACACTGCTCACTGACACAAGCTGAATATATTAACCCAGTTAAAAAAAACGAATAATTCACATAAATGATTGGAACATCTCTCAATTATGTGATGTAATAATTGTTGTCTGTTTTAATCTATTTTTTATTTGTTTATTTCTCTTACAATAGCAGATGTAATAGTTCTTGTTATGGCAGAGAAGGTTCTGTTAATGTAAAATTAAAAGAGGGGATATGAGAACAGTGGCCAATACTGCGCCCTGGTGGCTGTTCACCAAAATTACATGATGTTCCGATTATATGGACTGAAGTAATGAGTTTAATCTAGACTATTTATTTTGCAGTCATTGACCTTTATGTTGTCACATCTCTCGCCTACAGATGAGAAGCCTTACATCTGCAGCCTGTGTGACTTTGTTACCTCCGAGTCGCAGGCTTATCTGACTCATGTTCGTGTCAAACACCCCCCCCGCCCCCGAAGACAGACCCAGCTCCAGCCCCAGCCCCAGCCCCAGCCCCAGCTCTAGCTCGGACAGAGGCACACCCAGTAGTTATCCCAAACTGAAGAAAGCTCTTCTCCAGGGGCTGAAAAGCTCAGCATCCCCTTCGGCTTACCTCGGTGCTCGATCGTCCCCGCTGGACCCCAGCATGACCCCTGTGGATCTGTGTGTGAGGGTTGATGGCACGAGGGGGATAGCCTCCCTCACCTTGGACAGGAAGAGCCTCCCTAGCCACAAGTGCTCCTTCTGCTCCCACTCCACCCGCTATCCCGAGGTGCTCTGGATGCACCAGACTGTGGCTCACCGCATCAACAGCAGTAGCTCCAATCTGGCTCCTAAATGGGCCTTTAAGAACAACTCAAAGGGCTCCCGGGACAGTTCGTTATCCTCCAGGAGGCGCACCGGTCCCCCACCAGTCCTGGAGGGAAAAGAGTGTCCACCACTGCCTCCACTGATCCGCAACCAGCGCACCCAGCCCCCAACCGACGCCAGTGAAGTGCAGAAGAAGAACAAGCCGACAAGTCACGCAGCCACGCCATCATCATCATCATCATCATCATCATTATCAACATCACCATCATCATCTTCCTGTACCCCCTCCACGTCATTCTCCAGGGGTTCCTCCTCCTCCTCGGGCACCCATGCGGGGAGAGTCCCTGTACAGCCAGGCGTCAGCGCCAACAGCAGCATCAGGCACACTGAGGACCAGAGTTATCCGTCTCGCTTCAGACCCAAAGTGGATATTTACCCAAGGGGCAGTTCGCTGTCATCCTCAGGCTCCACAGAGAAGAGCAGTGGCGCCCTCTCACATTCCTCAGCACCGAGCCCCAGCTCCGCCACAGTTTCCAGGATGGCCGACCGCTACTTAATGCCTCAAGAGGGCCTCGGTTTCATGCTGTCCAGCAAACATGGCCTTGCTGAGTACAGCCGGGCCAGGGGCTCCCCTCATCAGCCGCATCCCAACTCCAAGAGCCAGGGCCGGGCTAACGCCACAAGGCCCAGCGCCATCACCCATAGCTCCGCAGCGGGAGACAACTATGGAGCCCCCCAGGCACGCAGAGGCACTCTGCATAATTCCGCCTCCTCCTCTACTTCTACTTCATTGCCTTTGGAGTCTCGTGCAGATGCGAAGCAGGAGCCAATCGCTGAGACACGGAGATGCCAAATGACGTCCTCAGCTTCCTCAAAAACTACAGCCCCCACGATCTGGCCACTTTATACCACCGCTGGGGTGCAGCCAACGCCATGTTGGATCCCACTGGTAAGGAGCCATTTTTGTTCTTTTGTCCTTTTTTATTGCTGATTTACATCTAAAAATGCGAAATTTTGTGGTAACACAATGCAATAATTTGGCTTTTGCTACTTTGAAATGCCATTACTTGGGAGAGTCGTCTTCATCCCCCATCATCAGCTCACACACAATATGCCCAGGGAGTTTTGGCCTCGGTGAAAATGCCAAATGTCATGAGTTGAAGGAAAATGTTTTCCAGCCACTGAGTATCTTGTTGTTTAGCTGCTACTGGACTTGACAAGGTAAGCCAGTAAAAGACACACAGATCCACACTCAATGTTTCGAGCCATATTCGGTCAGATACACGTATTTATCCTCCCTAACACTCTCACTCACTCATAATGACCGGCACACAGACTGCTCCACTCTGACAAGGTTTGAATAGTAATGAAGGGGATATACATTAAATGAGCAGACACACGTTTACCTGGTACGATAAAAGAATCTAGGGCAGCATGTGCTTCTGTGCACGTGTGTCCGTATGTGCTCAGGTTTTTCAGATGCAAAAGTTTTTTTTTTTGTATGCCGTGAAAGACGTGACAGAACCTTTGCTGCTCTCAGGTCTGCGAGGCATGCCTAGTCTCCAGCTCCACTCTCCCAGAAAGCTGTCACAAACTGTTTAGGTCATGGCTCTGCCTGACGAGAGGCTCGCACAGATGCGAGTTGGGGGGGGGGGGGGGGGGGGGGGGGGGGCAAAACACAGGGAGCGGGAACGTAATAGGCAAAGAGGGAGATGAGACAGAATAATTACCCCACCAGCTGCTTTGGAAATGGTCATTACCCAACATCCGAATTATTTGCCTATTTTCAGTTGTGTCTCTAAGGTCAAGTGGGGCTGTGCGGAGCCAGGGGTCAAAGACAACAGCCCCAGAGCGGACGCATGACATCGCTGTCACCCGTCCAGGCACATATCGTCACCATCCGCCTTAGCCCTTTGAGTCACATGCTATAAAGTGACCTTTTTTGAGCAACTGAGTCGTTCTCCCTTCTCCCTCTCTAATATTCGTGCCAGTGTGTGTGTGTGTCTGCTTGTGTTTTTCCATCCAGCCTTGTCTTGTCTTTCATTAGTGCATCAGTGAGAAGGGCTGGCGGCCGCAGAGTAGAAGTAGAGTATCCAGAGGCCAGCAGTCCGGCTGCCAGAGACACTCTCTGTCACCTCCTCCGCCTCCCCGTCCTCCTTGTCGGGCTGCGTCCCTCCAACACTCACCGCTTTCCACCTACACACACAAAAAAACACACAACTAGTGGGCCAGGCACTGCCCAGGTATATGCCAGCTTTAATGCTTGGGGTATTTGAGCAGTTAAGCAAACCCCCAGACCCTCAGGTCTGTTATCTTTCAGCAAGAGAGGTCACAGGATTGCATGTGAGTGTTTGAGGTCAGAAGTTCATCAAACGGATCCAACGATCTTTCAATGATTGGCCTACATACAGCACATACACTCCAGGTCCTTGTTACATAGATAACTACATAATACAAATGTAAATGCCTGAATTACAGTCATTTCACTTCCAACAAGAGGTTCCTTTACGCTGAGTGGCCGCTCGCTTAGACTCTGCTTTACCATAGACAGTTGGACTTCATATCCCATAACAATTAATTTCTCGGTGCCCTTTTTCTTATACTGTCTCTTTATAGTTTCAGAAATACCATTATCTATGTTCAGTTGGAAATTGGCTGATTTTTATTTGCTAGGGTTTCCTTTTGGTTTTTAAACTGCACTTAAAATAAATACCTGTAAACATCTTTGAAAGATTTGCATTTGAATTAATTAACCTGCAACTACTCCTGTGATTCTCTTCATAGGATGTGTGTCACAGCATTGGATCTGTAACTTAAGGAGGTTAAAGAATGCTGCGGCTTCATTCGATTTATGCATTCTGCAGAATAACCTTTTTAAAGTTATCCGAATATATGTTTAAATTGTCGGTTCAACTTGTTTCTTAAGTATATTTTTTTAAGTGCATAAAAATATAAAAAAGAAAAGTTGGAAAGTGAAGACAACATCTGAACCTCCTCAGCAGCTCCATGAATAAGAAAGAAAGATTATCCTCATTTTGCATTTAGTCAAGTCATGTGATGGGATGTGTGAGCTTTGAAATCATCAAAATTCGACAAGTTGCTTCTGTATGACATTTAATTTGTAAAGGTGACTTGTGCATGTAATGTGAGTGTTACTGCATCACCCTGTGCACGTGGGTGAGTGCAAATGTAGCCAGTGTGTGCCAGGACCCAAGCAAACACACACACACACACACAAATAAATATAACTCTTGGAATGCATACACTTGCGGACACACACCTGACATGTGACACACGGGCAGCGGAGCGGGCACATCACAGCCGGGGCGTTTTAATTGCCTGTAATTTATGCGGAGTGTGTGTGTGCTGTGTGTGTCTGGCTGTCAGCCGCTGAGATGATGCTGTGTGACAGCTGCAGTCCAGCCCCTGGAGCTAGCCGCTCATAATGACACATTAGACATACTAATGATGCTCGCGCGAGTCCACTACTGACGCCGCCTACCTCCACCGCTCCAGCCGGACTCCGTGCTCCTGTGCACCCACTCACTTTCTGCCCATTACTGACCTTTACATCTCCATTCACATCTCTCCGCAAACATTGCCACGCAAAACCGTCTCCTGCTTCGGAATCGACTGATAATGAAGTCCACATTTTCCACCAGTCTTCGTAGAAAAACCTCACATGAGAAATGTCACATGGACACGCAAAACAGATGTGATTGGCCCGTGTGTGGGTGAGAAAAACTTGTCTGTCGTGTGATTTTAATTTCTGCTTCTTCTTTGATGTGTGTGTTTGATCTATGAATGTAAATTCCCGGGTCACATCTCGGTTCTGCTGGGGTCTGAGTGGAGTTTTCTCCAGCTTCCTCCCGAGGTCCAGAGACAGGCAGGTTAGGTTAATTGGAGACCTTTAGATTGGCCGTAAGTGTGGATGTGAACGAGAATATTTATTTCTCTCTGTATGTTGGAGACCCCCCCCCCCCCCCCAGTGAGCCTGAAGGAATAAGTAGTATAAATGGATGGATAGACACAAGTCACGTTTCAAAAAGGGCTTTTATTTGCAAATCAAAGGAATGACAGGCCAGAAGAGCAAAACGCCCAAAAAACACAACATTTCGACTGTAAGAGAGATATAATCCATGTTCCATTTTTTAGGCCTCCTCTTCTTCAATCCTCAAACAGCTGAATCAGCCTAATGTTCCCTCCATTCATTTGATTTACATCCTACACATGTTTTTACCAGATTAAACTTCCAGGTTGAAATGATTTGCCTTATTTATATTTTTTTAATGTGTTTTTCCTCTCTTTTTTCTCTGTGTGATCAGGGATGCTGAGGTCTCTCATGCGACAGGGGCAGTATATCTGTCACGAGTGCGGGAAGAGCTTCAGTCAGCCGAGCCACCTGCGCACACACATGAGATCCCATACAGGTAAAACATGAGCGCACACACACTCAGAGGAAAACGGATTACACATCAACACATGCAGGACATAAAAAAGGAAAAACTCAATGGATTCCTTATCAATATAAAAGCCAATACAATATCCGTATGAGTGCTTTCAGACATGCACTGAACTCCAGAGAGTATCCTGACATTCTCCGGAGGGGCTGCTGACTTTGTCTGGAGTTCCTCCTGCCAGCCCCCAGGTAAAACCTCTGGATAATGTCTGCTGGCCCATACAAGAAAACAGCTGATTATCCAGAGGATTCACAGTGAGCGAATGGGTATGTTGATGACATGTGACGGGCAGAAAACAGAATATAAATAAAAAATCCACATATCTCAGGATGAAAAGCGGTGCCATACATGTAGAAGACACAGAGGAAGATGTCAAGAGAGCTTTTGGTAATAAGGGCTGATACGTCAGAGTGCTGGAAACAAAAATGCGTGACCTCCGCTGCACAGATTCTTTACGTCCTGCGCCAACCCTCACCTAACCACTCCGGAGATTTCTGTCAACACATCTGACCGGAAAATCTCCTGCTGCAAGAAAATCTCCTGCTAACAAGATTTGTTATTATCAAATGCACAACAATAACATTAAGCAGTCGCTGGCAGTAAAATGCTTGAGTCACAGGCTCTCTTCTAGCAATGCTCAAGTAATAACAACCTAAAAAATAAAATAGAAATAGTATAAAATAGAATAAAATTGAATAAAATAGAATATCAAAATTTAAAATAGAAAATAAAGTATATATATATCTAAATATATATAAAAACAGCTGAAGAGAAAATAAAACAACAATAGTACAATGGTGCAAATATGCAAATATGTCATGGTGCTAGTTTGGTGGAGTTATTGCAGTTCAGAGGAGTTTAAAAGTCTTATGGCCTGGGGGATGAAACTGTCTCTGAGCCTGGTGGTGCGGTCCCTGATGCTGCGGTACCGTCGGCCTCCGAAGAGAAACTCTGAGTTTGCCATTGTCCGAGAACCACTCAACCTCTGTTGAAACCTGCTTTACTTGCTCATCGTTAGAAGTCGCGCAGACTAATCTACTACATCTGTAAAAACTTGACTAATTCCAGTTTTTGAGCTATTGAAAAGGACGCTGGCTTTCCAGGACCCCGGAAGAGAACAAATGGATTAAACAGATCAATTAGTCGAGTTTTTAAAGTCATTCGCAGTAACAGTTAAAGAAGTTTTTGCAGGAGCATCCGTCACTGAGAGTCTATTGTAACACAGACAAATGACCTCTGCAAAGAGCAGCCCGGCTGACAGCTTCAGTGCACTGTGCTGTGGGTAGGAGAGGTCTCAAACCTGTAGAACAACCTCATTAGCCACTTGTTATTCATGTATTACTCGATGTTCCCATTTTTTTCGCCACTCCTTCAACAGTCACTCATTCCCCTCGCCGCCCGTGTACACACATCCTCACCCGCACGCCTATTCATCCACCCAGAAACACTCACGTGAGAGGTGGAGAATATATGCATGGAGATTCACATCCTGGACGATATTTCATCATCCGACTCTTCATACGTCGACTGTGCTCCTGCGCTCGCCAAAATAAATCAACACGGATCTTTTTTGTTCAGCTGAGTGTGACAGCCAGTCTGTGAGTCCGTCCCCGCCCTGGGCCGGGCAGCTGTCTCTATTTTTTAAACTGAAACACGATTTGCTCCGGATACTGACCTGTGACAAATTGTATACATTATTAATCACATGTCAATTAGAGAGATGGAATTGTGCATTCTAATGAAGCAGAACAGCATTTGTCCACGCCAGCCTCATGAAGCCATTTGCATGTGTCCCGATGTCTTTCACTTGATTTAGACGTCCCACCTTTTCCTCTACTTTATCCTTCCCCCCCTCTACTTTTCATTTCCTCATGTCCTCATGTCCTCTTTTCCGTTCCGTTCCTTTCCTTCCCTTAATTCTTTCCTCTCATCTCACCTTTTTCTCCTGTCAGTCTTTAATTCCCCATCATATCTCCTTTACCGACACATTCTCTGTTATTACCTTCCTCACTTTCATCTTGTCTCTTCTCTCTTCCTATTTACTTTGCTTTATTTTTTTGTTGTTTCTCTATTCTTCCTCTTCCTCTATTTTCCCTCTCGTCTAACTTTTCCCAATCATTCCTGTTTCCTTTCCTCTTCGTTCCTCCACATTTTCCTCCACCTCTCGTCTTCTCCCCTCTCCCTACCTCCCATCCACTCCTGTCATGTCCATCAGCCGAGTTGGCGGTGATCACAGTAGACAGTGAGTTAAGTAGCTTCTTTATAGAGAGTGTGAATGATATGTGGCACCGCCAGTGATTCTAAGTGACAGAGGCCAAATGGTAAGTGATGCAGTGCTCAGCCTCCCCCGAGCTCTACTGTAAACACACACACACACACACACACACACACACACACACACACACACACGCCCATGCATAGGCTCTGTAAACACTTGCCGAGGCTGTAATTAATGTTGTCACCAGCGGTTGTCTTCAGCATGGACGTGCACACGCTGAAAAAGGCCAGCCACCCCGAGGCCTCCATTAACATGCGTCATATTAAATCACTGACTTGCCTCCACCAGGTTCCATCATCATCACCACCACCATCATCGCCATCATCATCATCATCATCATCACTGCCAGTTCCCCTCCATTAACGAGGGGCGCTGGTGGCAAACCTTACTGCATGCCGATGGTGGTGGAAGAGAGAGAGCGAGCGAGAGAGAGAGAAAAAAATTGCTTGTGTGAATCTGGTAGAGCTTTTAACCAAATGCCCTCCTCCCCTTCCTCCCCCCTGCCCCCCCCCCCCCCCCCCCCCCCCCCCCCCCCCCCCCCCCCCCCCCCACCCCCCTCCACTCCCTCCTTCTCCCCCCACAGTTGGGTTTGATTTTAACGGACTCCACAGAGGTACTGACGCTCACGCCACCGCTTCTGAGGCTCCCAAACAAGTATGTGGCACGATGGCTAATCACTGGGCTCCCCACCCACATCCATCGCTTCTGCATGTTGTCTTACCATTGCTGTTATGATTTTTCTACCGCCTCACCTCCGCATGTGCGTGTCAGTGTCAGTCTTGCACCTCACCATCTTTTCTGTTTTTCATTTCTTGATTCTTCTTCATGTGTAACAGTCACACGTGGCACCTGGCATTAACACATGGCATCCTCACAGCTGGATCACACCTGACATCAGCGTGTGTGTATCCAGTACACATTCAGTGGCTTTCATATTTGAATTAGACAGGGTTAATGGTTCTCATATTAATTGAGAAAAAAGCAGCTTGGCATTTTTTTAAGTTTCCCTCAAAACCTTAAACATTACAATGTTTCTTATTGATATGAATTTGCTGGGTTTCGATTATATATTCATTTCATAAACACATGAAAACCCTTTCAAATGCAAATTAAGCAAACACATTGTAGTATCCAATAGTAAAGTTCTGCTCTAATAAGAGATATGCCAACACAAGACAGTCACATGCTCACCACCAGGAGTCGGATACATCCTTCAGTTCCTCCATTGTAAGTGATGAGCTTTTCTGTTCCTGGTCTATTTGGGACATATATCAGAGGAACATACAGGCACTTAGCATGACGAGTGATTGTGAGTTTGATCGTGCAGCTGCAGCCATCCATCATCTATAACTCCTCCCGTCTAACGTTCTGAAAACTGCAGGAAAAGTTGGTCTGAATAAGTAGCATGTTTTCAAGTTGACACCTTGACATGTGTCTGTAGAGTGTTTCAGGTGGAAACATCTGCACGTAGAGTTAAGATGTATGGTTTCACATATGGAAGAGCTCCCGCTATAAGAACTCAAACTTCCATAATAAAAATAAGTGACTTGTGGGAGGTGCAGTTCAATAACACCACAACTCCCATGACAAAAAATGATCAGTTAACTAATTGGCAGATAATTCGATAATAAATTACTGATCAGTTTAATAAATATCCGATTGCTTCACCTCATCCTTTTCTTTATCTTGTATTATAGTAAACATGTAAATATCTTATTATATTATTAAATATCTGACAAATTTAACGCCTTCCCAGTGAGGTGCGTCGAGGCCGAGGGGAACACAGGAGTATATCTGTTCTGATTTGACATTCGGTGCGAGCTGGCTCCTACACACGCTGCGCCTCCATCTTAATTAATCAAACCCATCACACACAGCCACACACCCGCGTGCTCTCAGATTTACCGCACGCCATGAATGATGGGAGCAGGCGCAGCAGAGGGGTCCAATTAGATGTAGTGTTGACGCTGCTTTACGGTGACGATAACCTTTAGTATAATGTAGTGCACCGGTCCCGTCAGCCATGTTTTCCTCAAAGGACGGTGTCGTGGAGGTGCTCGCTTTCCTCTCACGTCTCACCCTCGCCGTCTTTCCAGCTGTTTCTTTTGTCTTTTTTCTTTGATTTTCGTGTGATTAATTATATCTTTTTTTTGTTTTTTATCTCTTGTTCTCACCCCCTTCGTTCCTTCCTCTCTGTTGTGTTACTGATGATGTATGATAACAGCTATATTTCCTTGTTTCTTCTTTGGGGAGAGGGGGTGTGGGAGGGGCCAAGGGGAGTCATTTGTTTCCCCTGCTTTGATATTCCTCCATTTATCAAAATGATAATTAGGTGCAATTAAATGGCAATCTCATTTGTTTTGTTCAGGTGCTTGTTGCGTACTTTATTATTATTTTTTTTCCCTCTTTTTTTTTCTCGCAGAGGTGTCTGTGCCATTGTAGGTCAGTCTAATTAGAAAAGAGAGTATAGTGTGTATGTGTGTGTGTGTGTGGTGGAGGGTAGGCTTGTGTGATTGAGAGAAAAGCGTAGAGAAGTGTGTCACAAACAGAAAGGAAGCGTTATTCCATCTGGGTCAGGATAGAATGGCAGAGCGTTTACTTTTTAAGTTGAATTAAGTGTAAGAATAAAGAAAAGGAATGTGAACGCTTCTCTTAACCTGCATCATGTTTCCCTTTTTTTCCTCTGAATACCATCACGTGTCTTGGTTTTATGTTTGTCTGTGTTCGCTTGTGTTATTTCCACCGTCTTATCTGTGATTTATGTCGTATTCTGTTGCATTCATCTATAACGTCACCTGGGGCCTCTGTACCTGACCTATCAACTGTGTGTGTTTGTGTGTGTGTGTGTTCCTCAGGGGAGAGGCCATTCTGCTGCCAGCTCTGCCCATACCGAGCATCTCAGAAAGGGAACCTAAAGACGCACGTCCAGAGTGTCCACCATATGCCTTTCGACAACAGCCTGTACCCAGACACACGGAGCTTGCCACTGAGCCAGGAGGAGCAAGGAGCACTGGCTGCCAAACACACACCAACCACACAACAACAACAATAACAATCTCCTCTGGATGTACTATGATCTGGTTTTGGGGGCCAGACTAGTCAGGGAATCAAACAACTCCAAAACACAGCCACCACTCATAGAAATCTGCAAATGGGACCCGAGACAAATGATTTACTTTTTGAGCCTCTCCTCTCCGCTGAGTATCCTGCGAGAAGAAATGTATAAAATTAAGGTTCTTGTAATTTTTTTTGAAGTACTTTTGTTTTTGTTAAGAAGTTAGTTAAAGCTGTGCTAGGCAGTTGTAAAAGCAGAAAATATAGGGCCACAGAAGAAGGAAATAATAGATGGAAAGGAAAGGTGGATTCGCCAACGTTTGCTCTTTTTAAATGTGAAGTTTGGCAAAATAAGGAAAGTTGTGTTAAGTTTACATCAACGTAAAAGGACGATGGAACACAGGGGTCCTACGAACTGAAATTCTTACCTCCCGCTGCCATTTTGGAGGCACCACCACCTGCTTAGCGCATCTCGACAAAAGGCAAAAAAAAGATTTTAGTAGAGGACTGTGGCATTGCATGGCTTTTTTGTTTGCGTTATTGTATGAGTTTGTGCGTTCCTCAGGACACCAATCATCCAGGAAATGACACGAGAGAGGAGAGGATGCTCTGCCCTTCATCAACAGTCAACTGACACATTGCAAGCTCGTCTCATCTTGGCTCTAAGTCATGAAGATGGCGACTTCTATGTGTGTGTGGTTGTGTGTGTGTGTGTCTGCGTGTTCAACTCACTTCCTTCCACTCCAGAGTGCAGCGACCACTCGGAGGCTGCACAGCTGATGATTAGGGAGAGAGCGAGACTGAGTTGGAGAGAGGTAGGAGTACAGAGAGAGAGAGGGAGAGGGAGAGGGAGAGAGAGAGAACGCTAATGGGGGTGTCTGCTTTAGTGCTCATTAAAAAGAGTGTGCGTTTTTAATAGCCAATATAAATGAGCGTACCACTTTTATGGTCATTCAATTATTGTCCATTTAAGGGGAAAGAACTGAGTGGAGGCAGTTTTCCTCCATAACTCCATCACGTCGGGGAGTGACTTTGAATTAGACTCCACAACAGAGGGAGTGGCAGGAACTCGTAAGTGGATCGGACAGATCAAGCCTCAGCTTATGTCCCTGTACATGCAAAGGACAACATGGTACTGCTAGTGTTGGAAAAACTGCTTTTATTGCTTTTTAAAATTTGTTCTTTTTCATTTTCAAATAATTGTGAAAGATTGCAGCTTCATTTGCTTAATTTGGAAAGTTAGAAATACAAATACAATTCAAAATAAAACTTGAGTAGCTGAGTTCTCTGGATCAATGTGCATTATTCCTAAACTGTCCATCTATTACTTTAAAACAGGCAAATTAAACAAAAACAGACATATCATGCAACATGTACTTTTGACATAACAAATGATTTTGTCAATAAAACATTTAGGACAGACCCCGAATCTTACGCTTTGTCCATACTAATGCAGATATTTTTGCTATAAAAAATCTTCCCTGGTATTTGACAGGTTGTTGACATAGACTTTTTTTGCCACTGACCTGGCATGCTTGTTGGAGTGTAGTCATTTTTGTGTTCACGTCTGGAAGGAGATATTTTGTAAAACAAGGTTCAATATGTATTGGACAAATATCTGCAAAAAATATCTGCAGTAGTGTATGCAAGGCCTACATTTCTTGAGTTGAGATGAGAAGATTAGCATTTTAGAAAGACAGAAAGGAAAAGGTAATAAAGAGAAAGAGAGAAAAGAGAGAGAGAGAGAGAGAGAGAGAGAGAGAGAAAAGAGAGAGAGAGAGCAGCCAGAGGTCAGGAGGTCAGGATTCCAGAGAGATCAGGGATAAATACACAAGTTGGACACATTCTGAGGCCTATTAAACTGTAGCGCCGTCACAGCCTTAACACAGATGTGTGTGTGTGTGTGAGAGTATGTGTAGGTGCATTCTTTTCAAACCTCTCCATACTGTGTAAGAGGTTCACTCGCTCCTATGTACTCCAGCCTCCCTCTAGATAGAAGCTTTAGTGCAGCAGCCTACCTCCTCTGCGTTGAAAGCCTGTTTTAAGTTTTTGTCGGCTGGTTATAAAGGTATAGAACTGCTCTTTGCGAGGATGAAATGTTCTTTTCTTTGGTGTCCCGTGCTTTGTTTCCCTCCCCTCAGCGGTCTGCAGAGATTGAACAAGCCATGCCTTGACACACTGGGGGAAAAGAAGAAGTAGAAGAAGAAAAAGCAAAGGTAGCTCAAAGTAGCTTCGACTCGAAAAAGCAAGAATAGAACTGTCGATTTTGTGGAGACCTTTTTTTTCTGTACACGTTAAAAAAATCAAAATTTACACCAGTTGAAGTCTACAGAGCGAACAGAGTACTGTACATCCCATCTATTTTGAGACCTCAGACGTTTTTACAGGATGATAGCATGGTATGCTATACCAGAGGGTTGTTAAGATAAGCATACAATATCGTGTGCTTGATTATGTATAACAATACACATACAGTGTGTTTATTGAAGGTGTGGGTAGTGAAAATACTTGAAATGGATACTCTAACCTTTGTGGTAGTGTACTACTAATACCAATGTACAGAATTCCCTTTAAGATTAACTCCTCAGTTATGAATTTGTACTCCGAAGTGTGACTTAGAAAAACTATGAAGTGGGAGTCAGTGTATGTAATATAAGCTGTATATCTGTAATCCACTTTTACCAAACCCTTTATATACAGCAGTAGAAACCAAATGGCATTACTAGTGCACTTAGACTAGGTTACTGCTTTAACTGTTCTCATTTTGTCCAGTTCTAGCCACAAGGTTTCTTTGAGAATGTCTCTTTAATTGTGCCGGCTAACACACTGCAACGTCACTTCTGTTCTAGGGGCTTTAGGACGATTCCCGTTGGTTTTTAGCGGCGAATGATTTGTTCGGTGACAGCGGTGCGGCACAGCTTTTTAGCTAAGTCTCCTCATGGGAAGTAAGATAATGCTAGGTGCATCAGGCAGTGCTTATTTTTTTCAGAAAGATGTAAGAGTGTGTTTTTAGTCTTTCTCTTTGCTAAACTGTAGGATTTGTTCAGTAGCTAGTCATGGCTGCCCTCCCAGGCACTGGCAGGTGTTGTTCTTTTTCTTTTTGGTCAGTTGTTTTTTTGTCATGCCTCTTAAGTTGTTTTATTTGTGTCCTTGTTGCTTTTTTTATTTGTGATGAACTTCATGAGTAATTTACCTTAGAAGACATTATTATTATTCCAAATGTAATCGGTTGACATCTGTATTTATTATCACTTCAAAAAGGATAAGAGGACAGGGGTAGACAGGAGTGTTTGTTTTCATTTGATTTGTCTGGGGTTTTATTTTTGTTGTTGTTTTATAACGTGTTGTTTTCAAGCCAGCAAGCCGATGTGAAAGCTCTACCTCGTCTGAGCCATTCTCAGTTCTGTTACACTTTTGTACATCATTTCAAAAAGATGTAATGTCATGTCCACAATAAAGACACGGAAAATGCCACCTGTTGTCACCGCCTTTCATCTGGTTCCGCTTGTTTTGCCGCTTTGACTGAACACGTCCAAGTTTAGATGAAAAAGCTTGTTACAGTTTTCAGATTTTTAATTTTCCATTTGACTCACACTAGAAAAATGCAGTGCGCTGTCTGTGATTATTGACAGTATTAAAAATTGTATGTATTTAGCATTTTCTTGTGGTCATTCATTATCAGATACTTTCTTACGTCATTTTTCATCTCATTTGTTGAAAGCTTCACATCCTGATAACCATCAATAAATAAAGTTATCTGAAATGTACCTGTCTGTCACTAACCGACCAGCCTGGGGATCAGGGTCAGTCAGTGTAAGTCGGGTGGCGGGCAAGGGCGAGGACCTAAGCGTGCCAACAGGTAAACTAGTTTAAATAATCTTCTTCCCACGCATGCACTTAGCTGATCTCAACTCTACCACACGAACATGCTTCCTAAATACAGTCTGGTGCGTCTCATCGTGCCTTCTGGCCACGGCGGGGTTCCATACATAATCTCCATTGCCTGCAGAAGAAAGTGAGAGTGGTCATGATTCATGGACACGAGGTGAAAACAGATCAGACCTCAGCCACACACCGCAAGCTGTTCACTTTCATAGCATGTGACACATTTGATGGATGGAGACTTTGATGTGGGCCCGGGCCCGTTGGCACCTTGATGTCCACGTGTGGCCGCGCAGCTGAAGTCGAGCTGCCAAGCAACGGTGATGAGAAACCCCTCGCCCTTCAACTACGAGGGACCACCTAGGGATCGGTTGCTACTTTGCCAGTCCCTTTCATGTTCGGCGTCTATGTGCACCATCTGTCTGTCGGTTTGAGTGACAGCTGAATGACGGGTTCCCTCTGAGAACATGGCACATAACGTTAATGCCAGGCAGGCCTGCAGGCTGAGAAAAGACTGCAGCTGCCCGTCACTCTTCCCAACCTCATCAGTCACCGCGGAGACAGACGTGACGGCCCTGAGCTCCCCGGAAAACCTGTTCGCTGACATCTTTTCTTTCTGTCACACGGCGGAGAGAAGCTGACTGACTGACTGAGTGACTGACTGAGGTGGAAACTTCACTGAACGTCAGGCGAGCTCGAATTTGATGATAGGTGTGTTGGTGAACAGAGTGTAGTGTGCTTTTTTTGTATCTTTTCCAACTTCATTGTAAAAAAGGGAGCAGTTGTTCTCCTTCGAAGTCTTTAATAGAGGTGTTAACAGCGGGTGTATCAACACAATGCTTTTCTCCCATTGCGCAGGAAATCTACAAGGTCTTTTTTTACCTTTTCAAATGCATGCTTATATTATTTTTCTGTGTTGACCCATTGAGATTGGATGGGATTAGATGTTTAGACTAACTCGTGGCACCTGGTGTTATGTCCCCAAACTTTAATGGACAAAAACATTTTACTCAGAATTATATTCTGACCATTTGTGAAAAGACTCAAACATTATTTTGACCTCCACAGAATGCTAGAGGCTAAATGAGTGCATTTACCATGCCTCACACATCGTTTTGTTTAAATTAAGATTAAGATGCATTTATTTATCTCAAACACATGCACAGACATGCACAGGCACACTCATGCAGGTAGGAAAATTTAACCTCTGCTTTTGACCCATCGGGTGCAGAACACACAGAGCGGTGAGCGACCATGTACGGCCCCCGGGGAGCAGATGTTAGGGGGAGTAAGGTGCCTTGCTCAGGGGCACTAGACAGGGTAGGGAGAATCCTCTTGGATTTTTGGACAGATCAATCCAGGTTCATCTTTTTGTTGTTTCTCCGTGGAGTCGAACCAGAGACGAACCAGAGACCTTTTCTGCCCATAGTCCAAGTTTCTGCCACTAGTCCACCGCCTCTCACAGATTTTGAAATTACTTCATTTAGAAATTGTTCATATTGTTCCGACAAGTTTGCCAAGAACTTTGTCTAGACTGTCCAAAACTGTCTCATCCCCATTTGAATGATCATCATGTCTCAGACCTTTTTAATGAAGCAGCCTTCGAGCTTGGCCGGAACAGAGACCAGAACTGCTGTAAATCTATATTTAGACGTAAAGGACGATTACATCAAAGTAGTTTGTTTCAAGCCCACTCTAGACATTTTAGTTTATTTGCTTTCTTACTGAGTTAAGAAGATCAATATCATTGTGACTGCAGTAAATATAAGGCTAAAGCCATTAGGTTAGCACAAACACGGTCTACCTTGTCTGATAAAATCAACCTCCCAGCACCGCCACAGCTCACTAATTAAAAATGTATCTTATCTGTTTAATTCATAAAAACTGAGGTGTAAAAGTTTTGGTTGTTTATGTGAACATTTCAAGGCAAGGTTATCAGGAAGTATCCTCAGTTTTTGTGCTAAACCAATCAAAGATGAGCATGTGATAATTTTCTCTGACAATAGTATTCATCAAATCAAATAATAATGATTCTATAATTGTTCAAAGCCGATATGTCTTTCTTTAGACCGATCCTGTGGTTTCGTCTCAAACGATAGAGAGAAGTAAAATACTACACCTTCACCTAAAGACCCAACACATGACCCTGCATGTCAAACAATAAGTCAAGTAATCTAACCTTACACACGACTGGGAGTCAGGTTCTAACCCTTGTAAACCCTTCACCATGTTTCTATAGCCTTGCATTTCATCCATGGTGCTCTGGTATCTCTCACGCTGTTGCTGCAAGTAAGAATGAACAGTGGTCCTCCCTCTGGGGAAGGTTTCTCTGTTCCTCTTTGCATGTAACCCTTTGAAACTCTGCTGTGTGGAGGCTATGTCAGAGGGCATGATCTATATCTGCCACCAGGGAGCACTATCACTCTCTAATGGCCGCTAAACGGCCTACCTCAGGAAGACGAGGGCCACATCACAGACCAAATGGCACTTGTATGTGGACGCTAGCCGCTGCGGTGTGGGCAGTGGAGGGGTAAATATACTTAAAACACACTACGGCGTAAATCAGCATGGCAGCCTTGACTACCGCCACCACCAGAGAGTCCGACTCCTCCGCATTTCCCAGGCAAAAGGCCAAACGCATTTACAACACTTCAAGTGTCTGCGACACAAGAACGCCCTCTCCACTGTGAAATATGTAAATATTGCACTAATCAAAGGGTGGTGGAATCGCAAAATGCCACGGAAAGGTTATGACCTGGAGCCTGTGCTAATAGGGGAGTGAGGGAGGGGGAGAGAGAGGAGGATAGAGGAGGAGGTGTAGGTAGGGAGGGCTGGGGGTGGAGTTGCGGTGGTGCTGGGGAGCAGAGGAGTGACAGCTACCACAGGCGTTTCTCCTGCCTGAGGAGGACCTTCACATGCTGACCTCCGCCTCCTGCACTCCAGCGCTCTGACAGTAATGAATAGGAAGGGGCTGTTTATGCATATCAAATGTTATTTACTCTCCTGCAGTCGACTGTAGCCACAGAGGAAAGAAAGGGAGAGGAGCAAAAAAAAATGACAAAAATAAAAACAAACAACAGGATATTCCCAAAGACTGTGGGCTGCCATTAGAACAATGTGGACAAGTATGCCGAGGCCTCCGCGGTGCACTGAGGTTAATCTATCTATCGCAATGAATTACACCACATGGTTTTTGTGGGGCCGGAGCTTGACTCGCTTCTAAAACGCGGCATTGTTCACTGCCTTGATTTTCTTCCAGGATCTGAGCGCCTGACAGATACAGAGCACCTACATGAAAACAAGCCTCTGTAAGCACCTAAGTGAACTTGACAATGAACTTCTCTTGATATCTAAGCCCGCATGATTATTTACTTCAACTATCTCCTGCTCCACCAAACTAAAGTCTATATCCAGAGACAGGATCAGGGGGATGCTAACATACATTCTAGTCATGTAATATATATTTTTTTTAAGCAGGATTAATTCTTTTCCACATTGACATGATTGGTCTTAAATAGCGCAAACCTTAAGGCCAGAGGGAGGAAAAGCCTGAGCAGAATTATTCAAGGGAATGACGTTCGACGACAGGCTCATGAAAATGACCTTGAGCGCGAACAATGAAGAATCAGCCGCCAGAAAACGTTTGTGTTTTTTGCCGAGCCTGCGTGTCATCGCCATTGGTTTAAGGCTCGGCTTCATTTTCCATCACCCCTTGTGAGAATTAAGTTGGATCTTAAGTATGTAAATGAGAACCTATTCTGTGCCCCCCCACCCTCTCTTATACGAATCCCAGGACAGACCATGACATTTAACATCGCCTTCACTAATTTGTGCTTAATAGCCAAAAAGTGATTAGAATTAACATTAATGACATTTCAGATGTCTCCCCTTCTACATTCATTACCCCTTCTCTGCTTCTGATACTTAACCAGCTAATGCTGGTGGCAGATTCTTGCGGCTTAAATTTCATGTTACACTTATGGCAGAAATCTTTCAGTCGCCCTTTTTTTTCTGCTCCTTTGCAAGAAGACAACAACGATAGTGAATTAAGGGGGGGGGGGGGGGGGTATAAAGCCTTTAAGTTGGGACTCTATTCTATCGGTCACACCCTCTTTACCAATTGACATGAGGATCACAGCAGATTAAGAAAAAGGGGGGTCTTCTCTTTTCCGGCTCAGTGCTTGTTCTATCACCCTCAGCCCGTCTTGTTTAAACAAATGCTGTCCGATACCCTTCAGCTCTTCTTCTCCTTCAGCACCTCCAGCCTCCCTCAGCAGAGCCAAACCACCAGGATAACAGTCTCTGAGGAAATGCCAGTGTTTCAATATCTTTTTCTTTTTAAACTTAAAGTTGGATGTGATTATTCCATAACACTGTGCTTATATCAAACAGTCTCCAGCCCTCTGCCCTCCTCTCTGGTAATTAGAGGTTGTCTCCAACCTTGTCCAAGGGCTCAGAGCTTTTCCCATGAGCCTCTACAGAGAGGTCCCACAATCCCACAGCAAACATGTGACAAAGGTGAAAATAGAGGGATACGGAAACATAGGCGTTTGCCATCATAAGGTCATGTTATATTCTACTTCTCTTTTTAAAAATCAATGTGTACATTATTTTGATATTTTGATATATATTTTGTAAAATTGAAAGACAAATTTAATAATATTATTTAAGAATGTGATAACATTTTGTGTATTTTTGAGTAATATATAATAAATAGATTTGACTTACAAGTGACCCAGACTAAATTGAAATGAGTCAAATTATGATCACTTTTAATAAATAAATGAATTGATTAACTTAAATACTTTTGTTGACCAATTCAATTAGAATAATGACCAGATTCAGATTTAACAAATCATATCGGTATTGGTATCTCCAGCACTGCAACATTATGATAATACTACAGAATAATAAAAGTGGTACATTTTAGTTCCGATCCTTAACAAGCAAATGCAACGTTTCTCAAAACAAGCCTGGTCCGCCTTGCTTCCAGGAATTAGTCATTTGTGAAAGAGAGACTCTTTAGAAAGGCTTTCACCTTCTCCCCCTGACTCAGCTTTTATATGTTCACACACACTAACTACCAGCCATATAAATTAAAACTTTACAATCTTGAGTAGTGTAGCAATCTCACTTGAGTACTGTGTAATAAAGTTGAGCTTTAAGAAGTGCAGGTGGTGACTGACACGTTTCCCCCGCGGGGCCTTACTGAAGCTGCATGTGCTCCCTGATGAGACCGATCAGGATTACAAACACGTACAAACTAAAAACTTCAGCTGGACGGATACTGATACCAGTACTCATACATCCTCACTGACCTGAGTACTTCCTGTACATCCCTAACTGTAGTCCGTACACAGAGGAATATCGATGAATAACAGAGAGACCACCTGGAGCGTCCATGTGTCTAAGTTCTCGATTGACTCATAGTTCACCTTTTAGAGTGAATACAGACTTTCTGCATGAACCAGTCAACTTGGGCTGCTGTGTTCCTTGTGACACGGACCCCATATGTTCACGTCTGCGTGCAGCCCAACATTTGTGACTGCACTGACTGTTTAGATTCACTGTGCATGCTTCAGAATCAGAATCAGAATCAGAATCAGAAAGTATTTATTGCCAGGTAGGTTTACAGCAAATTTGCTCTGGTTATTGGTGCATACAATGAACATAGAAACATAAAAACACAATAAATACAAAACACATAAGAAAAGCAATAAAAAGAAACAGTATATATTTACTCACTATTTACTTCTTATTTACTCAATTTTTCTAATATTTATACAAAGTAACATTTATTTAGATATAAACATATCTAAATAAAAATATATAAAAGATAAAAGATGTAAAAAGTGAAGTAAAAAGTGAAATGCAAAATGCAAAACAGTGAACAGTGTCAGATTGCAATATGCAATGTAATGCAGTATAATATAATATAATATAATGTGTTAATTTAACACATCCTTGAGGTGTGGGGGCGAAATAAAAGTCCGAGTCAGGTGGGGGTCCCGGGCCTTGTTGATAAGCAGCCGGGAAGAAGCCTTGGTCTTGTGGCGGGCGGTTTTGGTCCTGATGGACCGCAGCCTCCTGCCCGAGGGAAGAACCTCAAAGAGTTTGTGACCCAGACACCATATACAGTATACTGTATTTTCATAATATCCACAGACTGGAATGGAAAGTGGGGTCATTTGCGGAACGCCAGACTGTTTAAAAAAATGCAAGTTTGTTTGGAGGAAAACTAAAAGATCACCAGGTAATGTTTCCTGCAGCTTTAACTAATTGTTGTTTTCTCTCATTTAGAGCATTAATTGGAGAGTTAAACACTTCTTCTGTTTACCACCGCTACATGGTCGTAAAACTCAGATGGAGGACCGAGGTGTCGGTAGAAAACGAGAAAACATGTGGGATTGTTGTGGACAAAGAGAGAAGAGGGGGTGTTTCAGAGCAGGAATAGGGGGTTAAAAGGGTCAGAAGTGCTGGGGGTGATCATGGGTAATGGCAGGGGCCTTGCCGTTGACAGACAGGCCAATCTCCTGCCTGGACAGACTCAAGAGAGATGTGTCAGTCTCTGCCTGAGCCCCGGGCCAGCCGCACCACCACACTGCTAAATGTGTATTGGCAAAGTGTCGGTGCCAATGCCATTAGCCAGCAGACTTAAATTCCCCTGTAATTTTCTATGGCGCTCCTCGTTATTGGCACCTCTGATGGGTCGAGTATCTGAATCCTGGTTCACTGCTTAATGGATGGCTGGTGATGGTGCAGGAGCAGCGGGGCGATTTGTTTTCACTCTTACGAGACACGTATACACACACACACACACAAACACACACACACACACACACACACACACACACACACACACACACACACACACACACACTCACAGTAGTGTCTCCGTGACTTCAGAGCAAATTACATTGACTGACATTCTTTTCCTGGAGACTTACTCTAACTCTAACCTTAACCTTGACCTTCACCTTAACCCTCACCGTAGAAAAGTCATCTCCTTAAATTGTACTAGGACGTCTAGAGATAATGGTAATTTCTCATTGCCTCCTCCTTGCAACCTTCACCGATCAGCCACAACAACAAATGAGTGATTGTTGTGGCTTTATCGTGAAAATTAACACTAATTTTATGAAAACAATTCTAAACTCAAGTCACCATTCTTATGAGTATTGAGGCCATATTATAGATAAAAAGTATCTGGAGGTTTCAAAAATAGTGTCATCATATTTTGAGAATAATGTCTTAAAGGGATAGTTAACCTGTTCATCGAACTACCACTTTTAATAAAAATGAATGAGAAAAAAGTTGTAATATTTCAAAAACTAAGATGTATTATAATAAGAAAAAACAGTATGTGGATGTGGTTATTTGTGAAACCTATGTTAAAGTATAATTTAACAAGATGCTCCACATTCCTCTTTTTAAGTGAGCGGCTGATCCTCTGATATTCCCCCTCTAAAATGACACTGACTCTAATCCCGTAAATTAAAAAGAAAAATCTGTTTTATAATGAGGATAAAGTTGTAATATTATCAGTAAAAAGTTAAAATGTGTTCTCGAAATCTAAATGTTTCCTTTAAGAGCGCATTGTCAAAGTTAAACCAGTGGTTCCATACGAAACCTTAGCTGCTCCACAAATGAGACAGTCGCCCTCTAAATGTTTCCTTTAGATGAGTTGGAACTGTCTGAGTCTCAGAGTATAGCTTTAATGATACCACATTCAATTTATTTCCAAGAAGAATCACTTACAGTGGCCATTTCTCTGCAGATTGACACATTTTACTTTTAATACTTCTAGGGTATATTATGTTGAAAATATTTAAATACATCCCATTACATAACAATGTGGTTTTTTTTACTTTGTTGTACTTTTCGAGAGGTAAAGAATTATAATACTTCCATCTTCCAACTCACAGAAAAAAGTTAAACACACGCACACACATACATTAACACCCCCTCAGTGCTACAAGGACACATCTCATGAAAGAGAAAAGACAAGAAACAGAGTTTTCCTGACTTCCACTGCTGATCTGAGATCTGGCCTTTGCCAATCAAACCTCACTCATTAACATTATAGAGCAACAAGGACAAACTTGCATGTGGTCTGATTGTGATTAGCATTTAATTTAATTTAAATTGTTTCTGCTTAATTCTCCCTGGATTATGCTACAATGAGTGTGGTGCAAAAAGGCTTTTTCTACTTTCTTTTACCATCTGCGACCTAAAAACACCTTAGAACTACTAGAATTTCCATGAGCTAACGATTGCCGAAGTTGTTTTGGACTCTTCTGGGATTTGTAGTTTTTAAAGTCTCTTTCACAATTTTTTCAAACCTTCCTCTTCCTCTTTGCTCCCTCCTTTCTAGGGACGTTCCCCGTTGAGTATCGAGGGAATACAGCCTTCAGCGGGCCAAGACAAACACCCCGAGAAACATACACACACACACATACACAAGTTAAATAACTATATACCGGAGTAATTTAGCTGCGCTGTAATTTGTATATAGTGTTTGACAACCTTGCTGGAGAAGTTCTCACCCCAGAAATGCTAAGTAGTCCCAGCAGGAGTCAGTCAGGAAGAGGAGAGGAGCTCTTTGCTGTTTAATGTATTCTTCAGCAGCCCAGAGGCCTCCAAAACACACTGCATGTCTCTACCACAGTACACACTCACACACACACACACACACACACACACACACACACACACACACACACACACACACACACACACACACACACACACACACACACACACACACACTCACATATCTGTCGGCAGTCAGGCTCTGAAGGAACACTGCTAATGGGGCTGTTTTTAATGAGCCAGGAAGAGGAGAGTGACCCTTCGAAGGTGAATATCTCTATCTCTCTCTGTGTTTTGCTGTGTGGAAGCGTATGAATGCATGCCATTCACACACACACACACACACACACACACACACTGACACACACACGCACACACGCACTCGCATGTACAGCGCATGCACGAGGGCTCCTTCTGAATTTACACCAAGTTGTACTATTTGCGTCTAATTGTTTTTAACTGCCATAATTACTCTCAGCTCTCAACTCGTTCCTTCATCCAATCCTCCCATCAGGAGCGAGCGTGTGAGACATCAGAAGGCAGCAATGTGTGTTTTTACGGCTCGAGAGCCTGCATAAATTGTGAGGGTTTAAAAAAAAAAGAGAGAGAGGGAGAGAGAGAGAAAGAGAGAGAAGAGAGAGAGAGAGAGCCTGCAGCAAAAGTCCTCTTTAAAGCTGCAGGAGATCCGTCGATTTCCTCAAGTTCCACTTCACGTTGCACGGGACGTATCCATCCCCCAGACAACCATTTCACTTTATTTCACTGATTTTATGATCTTTGCCTGCAAAGGGGAGGGATGGGGGGGGGGGGGGGGGGGGGGGGGGCAGAGGGAGCAGTTCCGCGAGCGGCCAAAAGATGGCACACTACGTATGGCGGGAGGAAGGAGCTGCGAGGAGCGTCGAGGCGGCTGCGGCGTCTGTATTTAACCTCGAACCTGGAGAGCGTCTGTGTTTCCTCTGCTGGGAATCTTCTGCTTCCAGGATTCGGAGAGGAGGAGGAGGAAGAGGAGGAGGAGGGAGAAGAAAGAGCTCGGTAGGTGAACGGATGTCATGCCTCTGCTCGTGTTGCTCAACACACCGCACTGTGCCATGCTTTTACACTAAAATGAGCCTGAGGATATATAGCTGTGACATTTCATCTGAGGGCCTCCACCGCCGGTTCATCCTGTCTGAGGCCCGTGTGGAGTAACGGCGCAATCTGACACCGCAGCGGCTAAAAATCATAGTTATTCTGATGAGTTGTGGTTTTCTCCTTTTTTTTTTTTTTTTACGTCTCATAAATAAATGCCCCGACTTAGCTGGTGGGACATACTGTGGGGTTTCATATTTTTGGGTTCCCCCCTCCCCTCAGGGAAAAAAGAAGATAAAAGTGGAAATGAAGAAGATGACTTCATACATCATGTTTTAAACAAATTTCTCGTGACGCATTCCTCGTTGATTCCGCCAAAATTGTCTTTTTATGGGGGCTGCTGATTTCATTTAATCGTTGATTCCGCCAAAATTGTCTTTTTATGGGGGCTGCTGATTTCATTTAATCATTCCTTCCTTACGCCCGGGCTGCGGATGCACTTTCATATCTGTACCAAACAATTTCTCTTTTGCCAGACATGAGGGATTGGAACGTCTCTTTTCTGAGGGGTTAATTGGGAAGCATCACATTATCATTGTTACAAAAATACAACATGGGGAATTTGCTCTCTCCGAAAAGGCTCACGATTCAAGAAGTGCCAATGTCACAATTTATCTTCACACGTGTTGAAAGCGCACGCCGATACGGATGTTTTCAAACGTCAAGTACATTTCACATGATCCTTTTTAAATGTATGTATATTATTATGTATAAAATCATTTTTATTGTACTCTACAGTCTTTTCCTATTCAGTGTGGCTACATTTGTCCTGCTGCCACGCAAACACTTAGCATCAGGGGCTTTTAATATGGACATGCTCCTATACTCTACACACACACACACACACACACACACGCACGCACATGCTACAAGACCACTGAAAAATCAATGTGACAGGTTTCAGTCGTCCCTCAGTGTACACATCCCCTCTCAGACTCTCTCCTGACATCTGCTCGATTACCTCCTACAGCCACACGCACACACACATACACACACACACTCACACACACACACATAGAGAGAGAGCGAGCGAGACACCCTCCTCATGGCCGCTCTAAGCCCCTCTGAGCCATATGAAATGTAGTCGGTGCAGGAGAAACCAGATACTGCTGGCTGTGTCACATTGCGTTTGCCGCCACCCGTCAGGAGGATCGGGCCTGTTTGACTGCCAGACGTTATGACAGCGTCAGTCATCCTCCAGCCCAGCAGCAGGCTGAGGGACAGAGAAGTAGGGGGGGGGGGGGGAGGATGATGGAGGTGGGGTGCTGGAGTTAAGACCTTCACCACAGGCTGACAAGGAGGTGGCAAGGATGGGATTAGAGTCCCGCGTTTACAAGGCAAATGCCACCGGAATCAGATTTTACGAGGAAATACGCAAACACACCCTCGTGCTCACTTTATAGCTCTGACATTTAGATGTAGAGGAGGTGATGGAGCTGGTTCACCGCGGTCACACCTGCTTTGAGAGGGAGGCCGATGCGTACAGTGTGTCTTCAGCTGGTCCGAACGCTTTGAAGCGACTCCCGAGTGGCTCACCAACCTCTTGCACTATGCTTGTGTGACCGTGTCTGTTTGTGTCTGGCTTGGGGATTTGACAGCTGGCAAGTTGATGATGGAGCTGCTTATCCTGTCAGACCTGATGGCTAGTCCACAAGTACTCATAACACACACACACACACCCACACACACAAGTCGTGACATGTGTAACTTCTTATACTGTTTTCCTGGATACTTCTAACCCTAGCTCCTGCCAAACCTTAACCTAAATCTAACCTTAAAACATGTCTTCACCTTAAAATGTAATGATTTCACTATAGGGACTTGTTTTCTTTCCCCATATGGAGGACATGTCCCTATATTTTGACTGTGTAAACAGATTTAGGTACCCACATCATGAGTAATACCTGGACCACACACACGACACACACACACACACACACACACACAAACCCATAAACAAACGCAGGTGTACACTCAAACCACCCTGCATTTTATTCTTCCCATATATACACACAGAAGATGTGACAGAGGCCTGGTTTGTCAGGTTGTCCGACAGCGCCGACTGAGCCGCAAGCTCCCATGTGGCTCGGAGAATATCCAGACAGCAGGACAGGAGGCCCGGGCAGCAGCAGCAGCAGCAGCAGCAGCACCTCATGCCCTCGTCACATCTTGCACCCCCACCTCCTCCCACTTACCTCACCTCGCTCCTGCCTCACCTCCAGCCTCACCCTCTGCCTCTCACCGTGCAGGACAGCAACCCTCAGAAGAGAGCCGCGGGATGAGAGGTGATGGACGGGCCGTCTCTGGGTGTGGACTCTCTCCTCTCTCTGGTGGACGTCCCGGACAGACAGCTGGGGCATGAAGCAGCAGAAGAGGGGCCACGGTTTAAGTGGTTATCCTCAAAATGCTCATGTTTTGCGCTGGCTTGTGTCTCTGCACGTAGCTGTGATGTCTTGCCTGGTGGTTTCATTTGTCAGTCAAAGACGGCTTGTAGAGTCTTTTACCTTTGTGTGCCGTTTAAGGTACTATAGGTGGAGCTCTTTTCTTTGTCTTCTCAGCCCCAGTGATCATTAGTGCTCCCGCTAACACTTCTTCTTGCATTCATACAGCTCAGCCTTCACATCAAGTCAGATTTGTTAATGTGAGTTATGGTAAACTCTATTTATACAGCACTTTGCTCGTCTTTATCTCAACTCAAAGCACTTTACCGTTCATTTTTACCATTTATTCATACAGGGAATGTATGTGCAGCACTCTCTCTATCACACCTCACTCACGCACTGTTTGGGGTTCAGTGTCTTGCCCGAGGACACTTCAGCACACGGAGGAGCCAGGGATTGAATCACTGAGCTTCTCAGAGGATATCCAACTCTCCATCCTGGGTTACAGCCGCCCACAAAGTTGTAGAATGGTTTAGTGGAGGAAGGAGCACTCAGATACCTTACATTACTAAAAGTACAAATACATCAATGTGGATAAATTCCTACTTAATATATGCCTATGTACAGAAATCAAGAGTCAAAAGTTAACATAGTGAATTGTCAAGCTATGGCCCCTGTGAGTGATGTATATTAATATGTATGACGAACAGATTTGATCTGATTTAGCATTTAGTCGTTATCTACTGTAGTTGCTTGAGTGGTGACTAGTTAGAGCTGCTCATACATTTGAATGCAGTAAACTTAGTCCAGTGGTTTTCAACATACAGTAGGGCTCCTGCCTCTTCTAATGGTTCTGTTGTCGTGAGTATTTGATGATGGTGATTCTTCCATTTGCACATGTTTTCACTATATGCACTTGTTTTCTTAAGTTTAAGATTAAGATACATTTATTTGTCCCAAACACATGCACAGACATGCACAGGCACACTCATGCAGGTAGGGCATTTAACCTCTGCTTTTGACCCATCTGGTGCAGGACACACAGAGCAGTGAGCGACCATGTACGGCGCACAGGGAGCAGATGTTGGGGGAGTAAGGTGCCTTGCTCAGGGGCACTAGGGTAGGGAGAATCCTCTTGGATTTTTGGACAGATCAATCCAGGTTCGTCTTTTTGTTGTTTCTCCGTGGAGTCGAACCAGAGACGAACCAGAGACCTTTTCTGCCCATAGTCCAAGTTTCTGCCACTAGTCCAGTGTTGAGCTCTCAGGGCCATTCAAAGAACTCAGTAACATTTACCCATTCACACACACAATCATGCAGACTATGTGCAACACTTTTTCTATCTCACATTCACAGAATAACCATTCCAGGGGGATCAAACCACCGACAACCAGGTAAGTGGATGACCTGCTTCACAGCCTGAGCCACAGTCGCTCCAGTCGGATATTTGTATTTGGATTAAGAATGTACAGTATTTCCCTATGAAATGTGAAGTACATGTGAAACGAGGCACAACAAGGAAAACATTCTCAAGCACAGTACTTGAAGGGAACTTAATTTCCTACACTGCATCTGCTCACATGAAACTGCTGAGTGCTTCAAATGCAAACAGTGTCCACTTGCATTCTGCACGGAGCTCACCCTGAGCTGCTGTCATTCTCCTTCACAGCATCGTTCTCTGTATCACTACCTCAGAAATGAAGGACCCTCTCCCATGAATGATTAATAAACAAAGCTATTAACAATGCGGCAGACATTCCACCAAAGGTTCATTTTCGGAAACACAATCTCCCTTTTGTTAATAATGTCCATTAATCACGCGGGGATGTCACTTAACGCAAGGTTAATGAAACACTGCTAATGCCTGGCTAATCTATTCCCAGTCAGAGCGCCACTGTAACTGTAATTCCGATCCCTCGAAACTATTTTTTCTGGTGGATTCTCGCCGTGTGATTGATGGACGCGGGACAGGGGATGTCCATTATTTTTAAGTGGAACACAGAGGCAGAATGTGGGGTCAGCCGAGGGCCGAACTCAGAAAGCTTTACCTGTCCAAATTGCTAATGAACCGCTGACAAGATATATGGGAACACTTTGGGGTGGAGGAGGGGGGGGGTTTAAGTATGACATAACAACTTGATAATGGATTTATTGTGGCGCTCTGAACCATTCATTTACAATCAAGCATAATGTTCACGTCCCTCTTCCTGAATAATCCTTCCGGCAAAGTATTGATGGCGATGGCGACTTCCACCGGCGCTGATCTCCACATGTCTGCGGGTGCTGGCTCGTCCCGACTTCCATTTTCCAGCTGTCAGACCGACCTATTACACAGTGTGTTGTTTATTTTTGTATATCTGTGTGCATTGTGTGTCTGCGTGAGCATGGTGTGGTGTAAGCACAACATTAGGAGAGCTGTTTATTGTAATGTGAGTGTCTGGTGCCAGCTGAGCCGAGCTGCAAGCTGTTTAGAGCAGCGGATGAGTGTTTGATTGTTTGATGACAATGTGAGCCTCACATCTCTCTTCCTTTCGTCTGTGTCTCTGAAGAACGCTGACATTAAATGTTTGATGTTGGCATGCTCAACTGATGTACAAATAAAAACTTCACCGGTGAGACATGGGTTTTTCTCTTTTTTCTTTCTCCGCTTCTTGACAATACATTTGTTGTTTCCAGATTCGCTTCAAGGTTTACCTTCCCCCCCCCCCCCCCCCTTTTTAGAAGTTTGGTTTGTTTTTATCTCTTATTTGTCTCTTCTCGAACCACGTAGCCAGAATGGAGGAGCAGAAACAGAAATCTACTCTGGGCTGCACGTGACTTTAGGAATTAATGTTTTCCAGCCAAGCACCCCTTGGTTTTCAACAGGCGGTGTATACAGCATGACGCTATGATGCCAGAGAGTGGAGGTGGTGCTGGTGGAGGAGAGGCAGGTCAATATGAGTCCTAATAAAGCGTGAGTTCATTTCCCCGCTGCACTCCCCCTGGCCACCAGCCGCTCCATATACAAGTCAAATCGGCTTTTTGCCTCCCAAAGCCCTGTGATTTATGACCCGGCTCCATTGACCACACCAGCTAGTTTTCATTTTTGTTAAATCACGCGGCCCCCTTAAATGAAACTATTGATTTAAAGTCAGCTTACTGAGGATTTAATTTGTATTTGGAAAATTAAAGCAGGTAACGCTTTATAATTTCACACTACAGTGGAGTAGAACCAGTTGTCCCCTGACGCCGGGACCTGCTGTACCCAAAGAATAGACGCTAACCCCCCCCCCCCCCCCCCCCCCCCCCCCCACACACACACACACACACCCTACACACACACCTATTCCTCCCCCGTTTCTCCCTCCATCTGGTTCCACTGGCCACTTTGTGTGACCATTAATGAATTTTGGACAGGGAGAAGAGGGATTTATAGCTGTGGGACTCCAGCTTGGACTGTCCCATACTTAGTGCCCCCCCCTTTGCTCATGGCTGCTGCCACAACACATCAGCACTTCACTTCTGTCTTTACCCTGATTTTCCCAGTGACCTTGACCATCGCCAGTGTGGCCTCCGACTTGACTTTCCACATGGTCAACCCCTCTGCGGAAGCTGTCAGGACGCACGGCCGCTGTCATTTCATCATACGGAGACGTGGAAATCAGGTTCGCTCATTCTTTTCATCCTTGCATCAAAGATGGGCTTTGTGTCAGTCTGTTTGTTTGTTCGCCGGTTTGTCACCACTGTTCCACCTTGTGAGAAAACTCGGGGAAATGATGCATCAGATCATGATAAATCACAGGCACCCGAAACAGTAACAACACCAGCCCACCTCCACCACATTCTGGTATTTTCAAAATGGCACGGCGGGGGGGAAGCTACTTTGTTACTCTCTCCATCACATTTCTCTGACAGCCTTGCCTTCCGTTTTTTGACAAAACCCGGAGAAATGATGTGCCTCACTTTTTCAAAAATTACACTTCCTGGCCAGAATAGGAAGCTACAATTACAGCTCAAAACATGGTGACATATTGGTTGCTGATTGTCCCTCATTTGTGGGGGAGAAGACATGCTCACTGTCGCCTTGTCTCAGCTTAGTCTCCCGGTCTGTTCCCGCCGTCTCCCTCCGCTGACACCATGGCAGCCAGGCATCCCTCCCCGCCGCACTCATCCCCTCCGCGCTCCCTCACCCCTCACCCTGCCATAAGCTCCTTCACCAAGCCCCTCATTAACCCCTCCCCTTTCCCCTGGCATTGAAAAGGCGCTGTCTTTAAACCTGTCCCCACATCTTCAACAGAGTTTTCAATAGTGAGCTTGTGGGCGGAGGGGTGGATCCCTTTCCGTGTGCCCCCGCACTGACTGTTTTATATTATATTTAGTAATAATAATCACAGTTATCGCGCCTCCTCCTCCTCCTCCTTCCTTTTTGTTAGAGCCTCCCGCTCGCGGGGCGGTGGGACGGCATGGCTGTCTCCCCGGCCTCCTCACCTCCGAAAAGGGCTGTGTGTGTCGCTCAGCCTCCATAAAGGAGAGGGAGGAGCGTCGGGTGGGGGTGAGAAGCTCTAGGGTGTCATTAACTCCTTTCTTCTCCCCAGGAGGAAACAGCGGTTCGAGTACCATGATCCTGACCCCCCACTCCACCCCATCCAGCATCCACTCAGCCCCCCCCCCCCCCCCCCCTTCACACACACACACACACACACACACTTTGCCCTAACCAACCTTTTCACCCTTCTTGCTTCCTTCCATCCTCGCACGCACCCCCACCCCGGGGCTCTCCATAACTGTTTATTAACACGTCTTTGACTCCACCAGACTCTTTAAACGGAGCTCACCCCTCCACCCACCACCTTCACTCAGACGTCACTTGAAGCCCTTTCATTACCAGGGACCTGTTAGCGCTCGGGACTCGTAACCTTTCTGCTTGGTTCATGTGGGGGAATTTCCTGTCACTTGCTTTTGTTGCCCTCATCTGCATACACTTACGGTGGAGGCGGCCACTTTTCTAGTCCATTGAAGAAAAAGAACTCCACAGCATATTGATGATTTGGACTGTTGTGTTCCAGCAGCAGGTTATGAAGCAGAAATAAACATATTCTACTGACTCAACTATATTGGCTGACTTAAGTTGATTTTGTGATCAACCGTATGTGTTTAGTTGACTCTTAACTATTTATTTGACTACAAATGTACCTGCTTTTCTATTGAAGCAATTAAAAACAAAAGAATTGACCTTTTGCCACAAACTAAATACAGAAATGAAAGCACTATTATTACCATCCCAAATAAGGAAATATTGACAAATGGCTTCTACGAATAGTGGCGTTGCTTGTGTTTAAGGTCAGGACATCCCAGAGAGGTCAAGCAATAAAATTTTCTACAAAACTAGCTTTGATATAAACTCCAATAATAGATCTCCAATAGATGTATTTGGTATTTGGGCGGAAAAGTGCTGCCTAAACAGTTCTGTCCAACCCCATCACACAAATGCAGCAGATGAGAATTTACTGTATTGTTACGGCGCAGTGCTTTCTGAGGTAGGTGAGGTAACGTGTAGACTTCTGAAACATTTCATCAGATTCAAATCCTGTTATTAACACTGGGAAAGAGTGAGCTGTTACATCGGGCCTGGGGTCTCCGAACATGAGTCATTATTCCACTACACCACATAAAGTATTTTTGACATATTATATTAAGTTGAATTTCACTTGTAATAATACATTTATTAGGTTACTTTAGCTGCTTTCAGACATGCACTGCACTCCGCAGGTGGATGCGTGAAAGCAAAAGTCTGAGTGAGAGGCTCCAGATTATCTGCCGACTTCCTCCACCCAGCCTCCTGGTATTAAGTCCGTAGAGTGTCAGGAGAATCCGTTGCGAGATCACAGCGGGGGGGATCCTCCGCTGGATTTACCTCGAGCGAGTGGGGAGGTTGATGCAAAAATGGAAGAAAAAAAAAAACTAGCAAAAAGAAAACAAATATTTCCCAGTGAAAAAGCGGTGTCATACACGAAGAAGACACCGGCTCCCGGCTGCTCCACCTCTCGCCTGAATAATGTGGAGGGATTTGTTGCTGTTGTGAACACGTCTGTGCAGAGAGCCTCCCGCTGTGTGCTGCATGTGTTAGAGGCAAACTGCACGTTAACTCCGGAGTCTACGGATTCTACCCCTAGGTCACATCTGAAAACAGCCTATGTGAACACGATCACCTCTAATCAGGTCTTTAGATGGTACTTTATAGTGCTGACTCTACCAAATGAAGTGACTAAATCGTTTTTTTGTGTGAGTGAAATAGTTTGAAGAAAAATGATCATAAATACAGAGCAGAGTTTTCTCCCACAAATAAGTATAATTAGAGTAGTTACCATGATTAAAACATGCAATAATTACAATAAATTACTGAGCACTTTGAAAGAGAGTGTTTTATAGTCCTTTTAATAATAAATTACTAATCCATTAAAACTGTAAAATCAAGCCATTAAATCAGAGTTGACTATTATTAAAAAAATGGCCACATCTTGGTTAAATATGTGTGCGATTAGTCTTTATACAAGTTTCTATAAACACCATCAATCATAGATGCGGAACAGCTGTCGGTCAGGTCTGGATTTGATTGTCTCTCTCTCTGGAGGAAGGAAGTTCGCCTGTGTTCGGGATGATCCAGCACAGTAGTAGCTGACTGACTGGAAGAGTGTCCCACAGGGAGATCGCACAAGGGTCTTCGGGCTGCAGGGCTGCCAAGCCCATATCTCTCCCCTCCCATAAACATCACAGAGCGGTGATGTCTTTAAAAGGCCCTGAATGACATCTGGGAGTGGAGGAACACTGTGATTAATCACCGCGTTGATTCTCATGGAAATCACCCAGAGTTGACGCATAAAGAGAGGAGGAGGAGGAGGAGCAGCAAACCGTGTGAAACCTACTCCGGCCAAATACACAGAGACGACGGCTCACGAGGGAATTCTCATTTTATCCCAAAGTTTGTGAATGTGCTTCGTACAATGGGCTCCATCTTGTTCTGGTTCTTGAGTCCATATTTCAAATCTGGTGCTCATAAATTGGCGTATGAGGTCATTTAGAATAGGAATTACATTTACATCGTTTCCTAATCACATGTCAATCACTGGACCAATCTATAAAATTACAGAGAAAGGCGCTTAGCATAGATTTTTTTTCTTTTTTTGTATTTGAAATGGTTATTAATAAAAAACAACCTTTTACAGCTTGTACATTGTGATTGAGTGAGCAGCTTCAATTAATGACACGTGTTGTACTTAGAGTGTTAGGCGTTGGAGTGATAGGCAGTAAACATAGGATTATATTTGATTTAACAGGGATGTTGGGTTCTGAGTCAGTGACTCTGATTTCCCACAGGAAAAAAACCCTCTATCTTTTGTAAATGCTGTGCATGTACCGGCTCAGGTAATTTGTCCAGGGGATCATTCAAATGAACAGATCTCAATGATGAATGCAGGCTTTGGAAAGACATAGACAGATGTGCATTCTTGAAAAAAAAAAAAGGGGTGTGCCACAGTTGAGGAACGGTGGACTTCACCACACTACTTCTTCATAACAAAGCCTTGGAAAGTTGAGGCTGACACCCCCAAAAATGAATGAAAGTTCAATGCCGCTCTGAATGTTTGTCAGGAGGTGTAGTTTATACTGTTTGGCACAACTGCCTTCCTCGAGCCATAAGTCTATGCCAGCATTAAAAACAAATAGCTGGACCGAAAAAAAGCAGGGTAGGAGGAAATTTGCCCGAGTGAGGAATTGATTTTGTCTGGCCCAAGAGAGTACTCCATTCTTGGTCACGGCAGCAGGAGGGCTCCGAGACGTGTTTTACTAACAGGAGAGCAAAGGCACCCATGCAAAACTATTTTTTAACAGCGCCTGGAAAAATCACCCTCTCCTGTGCACCATTTTTTTTCTTCTTTACAGATGACACAATACTTTCCAGTCACTCGTCACCAGGAGCACCTCACGGCCACTTTTCAGATTTAAAGCTGCAGCGGTGCAACATGCCATTTGCCATGCAAGCAGGGCTGGAGACATGCTCTTGCCATGTGAGATTTGCAGTGAAGGTGGGCATATAGGACTCTAACGGAACCAAAAAAAGGATTTCCCACAGGACCCTTGTATGTCAACAGCACATTTGAATCCCCACATTTGGTTTTAGATCTTATTTGCAACAGGCTTTTGATTTTCCAGATGATTATGTCGAATGAGAATAAAATGATCCTCGTGTAATTGAATATCTCTTTTCTTTCTCCATCAGAACACAGGACACAGACACGTCGCACACTCCGCCTGTCGCCGATTCTGTCCACCTCAGCAGAAGCGGCGGGTTTTATAGGGCTGGTAAGGAGCGGAAAATGTGAATAAGCAAATTTGGAAAGCTCCACTCTCCTCTGCAGTGCTAATTTAGTGTGAGAGCTAAGTGGCTCATTTTTATGTGTACACCATTGTGTTCCTAACTGTGCAGCAAACAATTGCTGTTCCAAGGCAAAGAATGACACAATGTGAACAATGGAACAATGAGGACCTTTTTTTCCCCCCTCTCTGTTGCTGCCTGGAGAGAAAAAAAAAAGATCCTTATGAAAAAATGGGCTGGTATAATTATTCTCTAAGGCTGTGATTTGGAGATGTTAAGTTTTTTTTTGTTTTTCAGGGAGGAGACACGATGATGCTATACACAAAAGAATGGAAAGTGTGTGCTGTGACACCCGCACAAGCATGTGGGGGTCGCGTGAAAACACAACACACACACACACACTCAGGTGCACATATGCACGGCGTGTATCAGCCCGCGCCACCTGATGTCATGTGTGTTAGTGTGTATGTTGACAGGGATCAGCGAGGGGTGTAAAACATTTCGGGCCCCTGCTTTTCCCCACAGCCACCGCACTGACAGTGTGAGACCTGCCACTGAGCAGCCTAACCTGACACTATCTATCACTGGGAGCATGCAGGAGTCAATGCTACAGTGAGCACACCGACACACAATCTCCCTCACTGTCGACTGCACTCTGTCTCACTTCCGCTGCTTGGCGATTTCATTCGCTCTCTCTGTTTTTATGTGCGTCTCTTTGTCCCCCTGCCTCGGCACCTCTCAGAGACACTAACATCCTCCTAAAACAGAACCCCCCCCACCACACACACACACACTCGCACAGGGATTCCTGGAAGTTTCGCGTTCATGTCATAAATCAAAGTGATCATATCAGTCTTGCGCACCACGCAGTATTTATTGTGAGGAATGATGATACAATAGATTTCATCCTCCCCCTTGCTCGGCGCGGTAACACACTATCAGCTGGTGTATCAAACTTTTTTTGTGTGTGTGTCTACGTGTTTGTGTGTGTGGTTGTGTGTGTGTGTGTGTGCACGTCGCTCTCTGTCCCACCCACTGTACACTTCACTCTTTCCAAAAAAAAGACGCCCCCGGGTGGCTCGTAGGCCTACATCTGTTTGTGATATACAGTGTAATACAACACCTCACCCACACGCTGCAGTGTCACAGATCCCCGGTGCGACGAGGAATTGACACAGTGCACTTTCCCAGAAGGTCTCGCTCTTTACGGGCCGCAACCAACTCAACCCCCCCCCCCCCCATCCTACCTTCAAATTCTCACCCCGGTAACATGGACAGCCCATAATAGCAGACATGAATCTGTGTCTCCCCTTGCTCCAAACAGATGCTGGCTGTCCATAAATCACATGCCTCCATTTTGTTGAGGAGAACACAAAGCGTTGTTTTTCCGTGGGCCTGGTAATAATCCCCGTGCCCCATGTTGTGTTTTGTCTCTGGGCCGGCTCTCGTCTCCCCTCTCCTCTGTCACGCTCCGGCTTCTCCACATGCATTACAATAGGGGCAGCCAGGTGATGAATATTTGTGTCTGGCCTGCCGTTAAGATTTCATTAATCACGTCGAGACTTGAGAGCGGAGCGGCGTACCTGGCTGGCCAGCAGGCAGCGGGCCTCTGTACACAACCTCCTGGGGATGACGCGCAGCCATGTTGTGTTATGTTATGGCAAGGCTTATTTGTTGTATTTGTCTCCCCTCTCTCTCTCGCTCTCTCTCTCTATCTCTCTCTTTCTTTCTCTCTCTCGCTGTCTTACTGTTTACATTGTTCTAAGTTATACAGTTTCTCTGAAAAGAAGGAATTTGCTGAGAGGGAAAAAAGTTTTCACTGTCCGATAGTGTAGAGTAACCATGATTTACCAGCATGGGCCTGTTGTGTCTGCTGATCAAAGATTATTTGGCTAGGTGTTGATATTTCCGGCTTGAAAACCACTCTTTATTTCCTGGTGGACAATAACACAAGACAGTGTCACAAACAAGTGTCTGGAGCTGCAGAGCCTTCACCCTAAAAATCTTATTTTAAGAGTGACTGCAACACTTCTTCTTTCGACAAATTTCTGGATTTTTATTCTAACTGCTCAGCTTGATTGTGTCCTCAGTGAAAATATTTATTATTATTTACGAGGAGATGGTTCTGAGAATGAGTGGAGCAGAGCAAGTGGTTGCCAGCATGTAGCCTAAAGGTCGTAGGTCAAGGCTCCTTCAGTAAATAAAGAACTTTTGTCGTTTTCCGTTGTGAATGTCCCTCAGTCAGTGGATTCGCTACTTGTCTTACTAATTGAACAATTATGCTTCCCAGTCTTTGCCACTAGTGCACTTTTGTTGAACTAGTTCTTATACAGGCTACCCTGGCTGCCAAACTCACTGGCGGATCTAGGATTTTTGTTACTTAAGGGCCAGATAGGGACCAAAATTTACAAAGAGGGGCCAATTATATGTCGTACATCCTTGCACAAAACCTCAATATGGTGCATGTTTAACTCATTCCTTGTTTACAGATTTCAGCTGGGCCAGTGCCCCCCCCTGGCCCGTCCATTGGCCAAACTAATGCAACTAGTTCTCCGACTAGTGCTGATATAGACCAGACTCGTAAAGGAAAATGCTGCCTGATACCAAGGATGTGTATTTGAAAGTAAAATGTTTTTCCATTCCCTCATAGCTGTGTTAACCTGAATGTTGTGATTATTACCGGGACTTAGTTATTCAACATAATGATTCTCCACACACACAGTCCAGGATAACACAAGGTCAAACATGCACTTGTTGATGAAACATCTTATCATTAATTATTGGATATTGGTATTATATCAGACCTGTCATTCTATTCCCATGTAATCAGGTTCCTCTCAGCAGTGGCACCTGATCACAGGTTATCTAAGGTTCACGTTAACAGCTTAACCCGACCCAAACTTTTACCTACACATGTCACCAGGCTAACAACGTAACCAGCGTCTTCCAGTCCCCGTCTCTGTGTCTCTCTTTTTTTTTTTTTTACTTCTTTCAAGTCCTTCCTTCTTTTTTAACGGTGCCGGCGAGGGAGTAACAGATGGAGAGACAGAGCGCGGGGATGATGAGGACGTAAAATGTGCAACGTTTACTCATTCGCTCCTTTATTGTCTTTTCGCTGCAGGAGCGGCGTGAGGGAGTGAGCGGAAAACAAAGCGGCGGGTACAAGGACACGGGCCTCCCGAGCCTCATTCACCAACCAATCGGCCTTGATAGGATCCACCAGCTGCCAAGGATACGCAGACTCCCGCTCACTCTCCTTTTCCCGCTCTCCCTATACCTCTCTCTCAATCCACCCTTGCCTCCCCACCTGCTCTCTCACTGTCAGTCAATTTTCACTCTCTTTTTTTTACCGTCTATTTTTTTGCCCCCCCCCCCCCCCCCCATTGCAGCCCTTCCCCTTCCCTCCCTTTCTTCCCGTCTGTAATGTGGAGCGGTGATGGATAGACATGTGCTGGTGTACAGAGGAACCTATTTGGACTGGTGTGTCAGCCCATCTTTATCAAATGTTGCAGAGGTATATTCTCTTGCTATGCTTCATTACTCTGGAATGGCGGGCCCTGAAATGTTTGACTGCTCTGTCTTCTCTCCTCAGACCCCCTCCTCCACCTCCACCTCCACCTCCCTCCCTCCCTCCCTCTCATTTAGCGGCTGTGAGCTGTACTATTGGAGCTGTGGAGTGAGTGTGAGCATTGCTGTCTTCCTCCCTCCGCCTCAGGGGTTGATATTGATTCCATCGCATGGCTGAGGCCCTAACGAAGCCCCACCCCCTGGCTGCCCATTCTCATGACAACCAGCTGCCACACCGGGCCACCATTGGCTGAGCTTCACTGGTGCCTCTGCCAATCATAACGCCACCAACATCCCCTGTTTCTGAGCCTGACCTCAGGATGACATCACTGGAAAGGCATTAAAGTAATAAAGAACTTGGTAGTACAATACTGTAAAGGGCAGCGCAACATAAGGACTCATTGATCAGGGTGTATTGAATCTAAATTGAGGTGTTTCACTCTTGGTTGAATGAGGGGTCAGCTCTCCAGGAGTAGCCTCTCAGGGAAAAAGTTTTCTCTCGCAGTCCATCTGCTCTGTCATAATATTCCCAGTGTATCTCCGTTGCACACCTTGTCGGTAAAATCGAGACAGAACGTGTGTGTGGATGAAGGTATATCACCCCGTAGGAAGTGGGGATCAATAGTAAATCCTCCTGAGCTGGGGGTATTTCTCCAGAGAGGTGGGAACTCTAAGCCAAATCAATGAGGAGCCCAGACAGCATCTTGGACTTGATGGAAGTTCGGACTGATGGGAATCAGGCTAGAGCCAAATTATTGCAACTATCAAAACAGAGAGGGCGACAGTTGTCCAAAGCCCGAACACAGCTCCAGCTTTTGGTGGAGTCTCAAAACAGAAATATCTCCTCATCATTAGATCAACTGCGGCCAATTCATTGTGGTATTTTCCACATTTCAAAAGAATGACACTGAGTATCAACTGGGTTGGAGCCAAACTGGAGGGCAGCCATTTCAACTGCTAGATTTGTTGCAGTCATATCTCAGCTCTCCCTGAGGCCAGTGGAGCCTGTGTTCTGCCACAGGTCCCATTTGGACCTTACTGGCCTTTCCCTAAATAGCCCGTTTGGCCTGATAATCCACGACTGGAAAGAGGGGCACTATGGGATCAAAGGGAAAGCGTGGAACCCTAAAGAAGCAATAACTCTGGGGTTTAATTGTGTTTTGAGTAAATGTCAGAGAACCCCAGACGTCTGGGAATCATCTGGCTCCCTTTAATACCAGTCATTGTCATTCTATCAAACAAAATCACATTTGGACCAAAATATTTGGAGAAGAAGCATGTGGGAGATGCACTTCATGCGGCGCACTAAATTAGAGAATAAATGTAAACGCGGAGCTGTTTCATGACACACACAGTAAACATGCTGTAAATTGGATTGTCATTGGTTCATTTCTTTAAAAAGCAGCAGAGAAATGTGTGCTGGATGTCGAACGGAGAAGTTATGCAGATCATCTGCAGTAAGATCGTTTTATAACTAGAGTTAAACAGAGTGGCTCCTGTGTCTGTGATAATTAGGACTTCTGTTTTGCATAATCACCCTGAAAGATAAAAAAAGAAGGAAAAAAGTTGAGATGAAGGATTATCAAAACAGTGATAACTGCACACGGGAACGTTATCAATATATCTGCTTCACATCCTGAATTCTCTCTCATATTTTGACAACCTATATAGCACGTTTAACCTTCGGTGTCTGTTTCTCAAAATGAAATTGCAGGGTGAAAAAAAAAAGAAAGAGGAGAAAGACTCATATTACCGTGAAAAAAGATGGCTTTTCTCTGGAACAATAAGCAGTCCTTGAACTCCACGTCATTAAAGTGAACGCCATCATTTCCTTTCATTAAGATGACTGTGTGCAGACACATATTGCAGTTGGAAGGCGAAGCTGCGGCAGGAGACTCATTTAAAAAACCGCCCTAATCTGGAAAATGATTCTAATGTTTCTCAAATGTTATATCCTCCCAACCTAGCATGTGAAGCGCCTAAGAGAGAGCTGTAACGGTTTGAAGCATTTAAACGAGTCTCTGCTTTTAAAAGAAATGCACCAGTAGAGCTGCTTTTAATGCTTTCACATATATTGCCAATGTTTTTGACAATAAATATAGAAAAACTGAATAAAATCCATATCGCCTCCCTGTCTGAGATTGTGGTTATCACATGCAAAAAGGCCTCTCATAAATCCCGCTCCTCTGCTGCTGCGTTTTTCGCCTGTGCCAAAGCGCAGAAATGGCCATGCCCTCTCCTGTTTCCCTCATTTGACTCAACGGCTGTGAAACACTCCCTCATATCCTTGTCTTGTCTATAAGAGATGAAATGACTTTAAACTGTGCGGTGTTGCCACCGGCAGGCCAGCTGAAAGGCTATTTCAGGAGAAATGGACATGGACATAAATACCCTCACAGGGTGCTTTGTAATAAGAAAAAACACAATGTTATGAAACGCAATGAAACATAAAGAAAGGAAAGAAGAAGGGTGTGCGTGTGTGTGTGTGTGTGTGTGTGTGTGTGTGTGTGTGTGTGTGTGTGTGTGTGCGGTGGCAGAGGGGAAATATCCATCAAATTAACACATCAGTGGCTTTGATTGTAATCTCTCCGCCCTGGCCCTCGCTCTGCCACGCTAGACAAGCAGCCAAACGTGATTTATCAATGCAAAGCTAATGGCATCAATATGAATCTAACTAAAAATCAATATTTCATTACCAAATTGTTAGCGAGAATGAAGAAAAATGGCCACGGCCGGAGCGTTCTCCAGGGTAGGAGCATCTGGAGTTCAATGTGACAAGATGAGCGATGCGTGACTCGGGGCTCGAGGAAGGACACGGCGAGGACAGGCCTCAGTCTCGGCACACTTTGAACTCTCTCTCTCTCTCTTTCTCCCTCCTCCTTGTTTCAGCCGCTCCAACAGTGGTCCCTTCACTTTATTGTGTTTTCTTGCCGTTCACTTCCTCTCTCTCTCCCTCTCCCTTTCCTCCTATCATATCTTTATCACACCGTTTCCTCCATCAATCTCCTCTTGTGTGTCAGCGAGGGTGTCGGCGGAGGACCACACAGTGTTTCACATTCCTCCTCAATTAATGACCAACTTGAACATGGAGCCACTCAATCTCCCCTCGCCGCCTCACCCCACTCTCACACACACACACACACACACACACACACACACACACACACACACACACACTCACACACACACACACACACACATACCATTTCAATTATTTTTGCCTCCTTTGAAGACAAGTCAGCATTTTTTTTTATCTATTCCCCTTCCCCTTCTGTCTCTCTCTACCTCTCTCCCTCCCAGTGGATATATCTCCCAAGGCTCATCACACGTTCTCCTAACCAGCGCTGCATGGCTTCTCCTGTAATGAGTGCTAGAGAGAGAGAGAGAGAGACAGAGTGCGAGAAAGAGGGCTGGGAGAAAGAGAGGGAGAGATGGAGGGAGGTTGGGTTGATGGCACCTACCTCTGGACTAGATCACGCCTCCTGTAGACGTGACCTTCACTTTATTTATATTCTGGTTTTAAGTAACGAGTATTTATTAGGGAGGGCCTGTGATTGTGGCGCTCTGTCAGGTAAGTAATGATGCACCTTTGTGCTTGTGCTGCAGCCCCGGTTGCAATTAAAAACAAACACGCTTTCTCTTTCTCTCCTTCCCCTTTCTGCATCATCCCATCAACACCCCCAAACACACACTTCCTCCCTCCCTCCCTCCTCTTTCTTTTCTTTTGGACACACTCCAGTTCTACCTTCTTCCTCTCCGTCTTCCTACAGTCTCCCCCCTTTTGCCACTCGCTCATTTATGTCTCCCCTGGGAGGAGGTGGTAATGTCCGAGAGGCCCATTTCTCTCCAGCAGGAGCGGACAGGTCCACTCCTCCGAATGAAAAGGGGAAGGGGGTGATTGTAAAACATGTGTCATTACTGTGTCAAAACACCATGCAGGCACAATGACTCCATCCTCTATCCTTCGCCTTCCATGTTTCGGAGGGAATTCATCCCCTAATTTATGGCTCATGAGATAAGCATCCCTGAACTGTGTTGGTGTGCTAAAGGGCTGGCAATGACGAATATCATACATGGGCAGAGCGGCTAATATGAATGCTAATATCGCCCCTGACATACAGTAAATCGACCCCGGGTGTGAAACATATGCGGCTTTGGATAAAGTGTTCATGTTTCCATTGGTGGGAGGTTAACCTGCTATGGATTTTATTGACATTTTTAGACGGTGGAGCTGGAGCATGGGAACAAGAGAGAGAGAGCGTGGGTGTGTGTGTGTGTGTGTGTGTGTGTGTGTGTGTGTGTGTGTGTGTGTGTGTGTGTGTGTGTGTGTGTGTGTTTGTTTGTGTGCAGGGAGGGGAGTGTGGGATTCAGGGGCTCTCGCACAAATACAGAGGTAGAGAAATAAAACACTGCCTCCCACCTCCAACCAACACATGTACAGATCATATAGGAATCAGCAGCAGCAGCTCCCTGCACCAGCAGAACCGTCACAGACAAACTAACTGTGGTGGAAGAACAACTCACATTCTTTACTTGAGTGCAGCAGTAGCACAGTGGGGAAATACTTTTACTTTTACTAAAGTAATCTTAAATAAAAAGTTCAGAATGGTGTAATTAGAGAGTTACAATACATTTTAACAGACACACCGGCAATAAAATACTAGTGCCAAGTAGACAACAGACAACTGAGGACATAGCAAAGTCACAGTGTCACAGGAGAATGTGATAACAAAGACTTACATTATTTGGCCAATTAGATACTGAATAGAAAGAAAGAAAAAAACACGTATGAAAACATTTATGTAGCTATTCTAGATTCAGCGATTGTTTTTGTCAGTAATAATTCTTTTAACTATACAATGATATTATTATATAACTATATTACAATCAGATAAATGTTGTGAAATCAAGAGACATAAGATAATCCGTTATTGATCCTTGAGAGGAAATTTGAATATGACAGCAGCTCAAGTAACAATAATAATATATCCTTATAGTGTATAATAAGATGTATATAATTTGGGCATTTAAAAATAAAAAGCGATAAACAACAGACATATTAATAAAGTATGCAAATAAATTAAAAAGCAAAGAGGGAACATGTGTGACAAGATAAATTTAATGATAGAAACATGATCATATTTATACTGATATTCAATTCTGACTTCATCAAATCAATTAAAGTTGATGTTAGAGAGGCATTTGTTATTACTGTTATTTCATTTCTTTTATGTTTCTTGCTGCAAAAAAACTAAATAGTGGTTAACATGAAGAAAAAAAAATCACCAAATAAAAGGTTGCATTTGAATTGTTTGTGATGAATCAGCAGTGTACTTGTCACTCCGACTGCAGACGGCCTTGTGGTCCTGTGTGGCCGTGTACAAACAGTGAGTGTCTCAGCAGAGAGTACAGTATGAGCGGCTCAGGCTCATGTCTAAGAAATGAGGCTAACAAGACTTTCGTTTTGTCTTAATGAATAAATTAGAGAAGGTAATGCATAATACATAGATGATCCCATGTTGGATGGAGTGATAGATAATACATATCTTTCATTATTTATTTAATGACATTAACTTGGTCGGGAGGGTTGGAGCCAAGAGTCCAGCATATATAGAGGCTGATTAGAACAGTAATCAGGCTGAATCACCTCACGTCCGTGTGTCTGTCCATCACGATGGACAACCTGACGGATTGGAAAACACTTGCTGCTTTCATACATGTTCTGAACTCAGCAGGTCCCGCGTGTTTACTCCCGATGGAGGGGCATGTGTGAACGCAAAGGGGATCTCCGAGTGAGTTCATGATGCCCCCCCCCCCCCCTAAAAAAAACTGACAAAATCTCCAGGTGAAGAAGAGGTGACAAACACACACAGGAAAATTAAATATTTTGGTGACAAGAGCTGATGCCGGTGTCTGTATGAAAATCTTGTGATATGATATTAATACATCACATCCTGTTTCTACCTGCTGCACTTGGCTGCTTCACCTCTCGCCGGAGGATTTGGAGCTGTCGTGAACACGTCTGTGCAGAGAACCTCCCGCTGCGTTGTACATGTGTGAAAGGCAAACTCCGGGTAAACTCCGGACTCAATTCTCCGGACTTTACCCGCAGGTCACGTCTGAAAACGGCTTGAGAAACTCAAACTACTGTCACTGACACACGAGGCCCGAATACCTGTAGAGAAAGACCAGGCCGCTGAGGTTTTCAATCTGAACCTGCTTTTGTTGACGAGCGAAGCTAAATTAAAGTTGATAATAAGAGAAATGTCACTCCATCATGCTGATAACATATTCATCTGCTAGCCAGAATGCAAATAAGTTTCCTTAAACCTACAGCAGCTAACTGTGTCTGCTGTTTGATGCTGGTGAGGCAACGCATGGTGGGTTTATCAAACCCTCTTTAGCTGAAACAAGACGTCTATAGGGCTGATACAAGAAATGACACTGAACCGAAAACCAAAGGAGGTTGGCTTGATGGCTAAGACACCTACTTTGTGGAAGAAATGAGTGGGGAGTGAAGTCAGGTGATCATTCTCAATGGGTTTTTCACGAGTGACCTTGTAATTATTACCTCTGGCAGTGAGGTTATGTTCTAGATCTTTTTCCGTTGGTTTGTTTATCAGCAGTCTTATAAAAAAGCAGCGGCTGAATACATTTCGGGGCTGATCCAAAAAAAAATATTTTTTAAAAATATTTTACCCATATGCATCTCGACGAAAAAACCTGGTACGCTCAGTGGGCTGATCTGTGAGTGTGTGTAATTTGGTGCAGCCTGATTGGATTTAAGGGGGCAGTTGGGCCTCGGTTGAGGTGTGCACTCTACTGAGAGCCGCTCCAGTAAAATAAATCAAACGGCGCAGCTTTAAAAGATATCTATCACATTTTTGTATCCTATTTTACTCCTTCCATGTCTCCTTGGTGCAGAGTCCATGAAAACAGGCCAACACATGGACATTACAAATATAATGATAATGTTGTTTAAACTGTGTAATTAAAATTAAATAAAACAGATGAAACAACAAACACTGCAAAGGGAAGCTGGTCGGACTGTGAGACGTCTGGTTAGCAGCAGTACTCCAACCCTGCGTTTAATCCCCCCCCCCCCTCTGTAAGCGATTACAGGTTTTAATCAGCCGTCCAGCCCGAGACCAATTAATTGTGGAATAAATTAGCCGGTTTGGCCCAGACGTCGCCTCTCAACAATAGAAACAGAGCAGGAAGAAGAGGGGACTGATGGTGTGGGACAGGGCAGCGCGGTGCATGGAGGCAGGGCCATGAGGTGGAGCTCACAAGGCTTCAGGGGAGTAATGGACCTGGTGTGCTGCTCCTGGCTCAGTTGGTTTACAACATGTAATTTAAGACTCCGTGCCTGACAGTGCATTACTACCAGAAACAAATCAACAATCATGTGAAAGTCAATAGCTACAGTGATCAGTAGCCAGAGACCGAGTAAATGTTGATTCCTGCTTTTCCACTCTGTCAATCCATCATTTATTTGCCACTTTTTATCTCATTGATTTATGTAATCTGTGCAATCTCAAATGATTTATTACAAAAATTTTAATTAAAAAAAAGAATTGGGAAATGTAGTTGAAAGAGAAAAGAAAAGAGGATTTTTTTGTCACATATTGTATTAATTTTCAAGTATCAGAAAATTCCTGACATCAGCATTCATGCGTCCCATTAGAATTCCCACCATTTACCTGGGGTATGTAACCAATCAGCCGCTCTGTGGTCCTGGAGGGGGGGCGGTGGAGGGGGGGACAGAACGGCCTCTGGGGTTTATCTGTGGAACATTGGAAGGATCTTCATGGAGGCAGGCAGGGTTTGATGGGCGAGGCGCACTTTAGTGTACGGTGAAGGCAGTATGACTAATGTGTGGAATGGGACATTTACATAGGAGAGGCAGGCTGTGCTCAATGCCTCCCAGAGGTATGTATGGCTGGGCCCAGCGCTGTGTCTGCTGCCTGTCCTCAGGGCTCCCTCTGCCACTTCATTTCCATGCTCCATTTTAGATCAAGGCTCCTCTAATATTTCCACATTATCCAAGGAGGCAATCTTAGATTGGAATTTGATCCACTTTAAAGGGACGTGCTGTCACACACACTCTCCTCTTCGCTGGGTTTTAAGGCAATTTTTTTTTTTGGTTGTGTACCTGTGATGAGAGTCAACGATTCGGTAATTGTTGTTACCGCTCAAAAAAATGTAATGAAATGAAAATCATTACGGTGTTGGATTAAATTACTATTTTCACTCTCAGCACGGATCTAATTTGACGTTTATGTTCTTCCCCTCTCCTGGTTGTCACCTCTGACAGGTTTCACACACAAAACAAAGTGATTTACTTAGCAACAGGCGACAATCACGTTGCACTGGAAATTGAAAATTAGGCAAAATAACAGTAGGTATTTATACACATCTCGCGCCTACTATAACTCATTCTGCGGGAAGTAATTATTACCGACAAACCTTCTCAGCTTGAACATTATTAGTGCGCATTAACTAGCACTCCCCTTTGTAATTCTACATGGCAAAAGCAGCAGGTTTTTAGGGTAAATTAGTGGCGGGGAGAGCCGAAGGGAGAGGCTGAAGGGATTGGGAAGTAAATCATGCACAGAAGATGGAGAACCGGAGGGTGGAGACAGCGATGAGGAAGGAGGGACAGTGGAGGTAAATACAATAAACAATAACACGGATGAAACCGCATGTTTTGCAGGCCGTCTCCCTTTGGACCCGTCCTCTCCTCCACATTGTTGTTGTTTTAATTAGGTGTGCGAGAGGTGTTTGTGTGTGCATGCACTGCATATGACATATGTGCGCATTTATATACTGTTTTCTTTCTTTTTTTCAGGTGAAATGGATGAGGAGAGAGAGGTAATGTCTCCACCCGCCTAATACAGGCCTGTTTCCTGCAGGATGTCTCAAGTCTTTACACCATTTTCATTCACCTCAAAATTCAATATGTTAAAACAGAAAGTTGCCTCATGGAAGGGAGAGAAATTGCTTTCTGGAAGAATAAAACAGTCGGGTTTTCTTTTTCTTCTTTTCTAGTTTTTAGGATTTACAAATACATGTCATGCGTGGTGCAATTTCAGCTGTCCCTAGGGCCTAGATTATGTTAATAAAACGTGCATATAAAAGAAAAACAGAGGGATAGTATTTTTTCAGGCAAATTCAAAGCAGTTTAGTAGCAGGACCATTGTGATGGGGGACCGCAGAGAGCAGCACTTTCTGTCTGCATCTGTCTTCATATCTTTTCACTGGATGTCTCTGTTTTGTCAGTGTGGGTTGCTTTTTAATTTGTGTCTCATTTTCTCACAGATTGAAAATCCAACTTTTTTTCCTGAATCTCAGCATCATGTGGGAAAAGAAATATAAAAATATTAGGGAACAAAACTTATAGGCTAATAAATGTGGACTACACTCTTTCTCTATTACTGTTTTTCTGATATTTAACATATTTTATTCAGGTTGCTCCAGTGAGAGAAACGCACTCTGTCTTCGGTGGGTTTATTGTTTTGCTCACTCACCTCTGGAAAATGTACAATAACTTGTATCTAGGTTAGCTATTCTTATAAATTATGTTCTTGTCACTTTGATTTTACACTTGCATCCTGCAATGTATATATTAGTATGCACTGCAATAGATTTTGATTTCTTTTACTTAATTTGATTTAAATGTACTTTTATCATTGCTCTTATTTTATTGCTCGTCAAACACTTTCATTGGACCGTTGACCCTGTGTTAACTTACACATGACAAATAAAATGTGAAAATGTAACCTCTGAACTTGGAACTATACAGGAGAATAAAATCAAACATCTGGAAAAACGTACTGCGACACAGTACGACGATAAATCACACACAGAACCTTCCTCTCCATCTCAATCAACAATTTGAAATAAACGGTCAGTGGGAAACTCAATTCAAATTTTGTTTTGCCAAAGAAATCACATTGGTCAACATCAAATCCTGCAAATGTTTGATCTGACACACAAAAAAAACCATTTCAGTGTTCTTTTACCGATCCCTGGTTGAATCTTAGGGAAACAAGCCAATAAAAATGAAGTTAAAACTGCTCTGTGCTGGTTTTTTGCTCACTCGTCCAAACCCGGATCACGCCCTCGCTCAGTCAAGCTCCTGAAGTTTGTTAATGGCTCCATAATAGTCAGCCTAAACACACAAGCAGGGTGGCAGAATGCCGTCGAGTTGTGCAATCAGCGATCTTTAGCGTAACATGGTCCAGATGGCGGAGGTGAGGACTGACGTCCACCAGAACCCACAGGCCCAAATGGAACTACTGTGAACACAGTGAAGTCATTCACGTTCCCGGGGGACCACCATCTGCAACACCATTAAAGAGGATGCAAACATCTCCAATGTAATTAACGAGGCCCGACGCAGGATGTTCCTCCTACGTCTACTCGGGAGGACATGTCAACATGTCACCGGTTTAACTGCATCAACCCCCGGTGCCTCTTCTCAACACAGCAGGATGTGATGTGAGGAGTGGAGGGGTGAGCGTTCTGTTGCTCGCCCTCCATCAGAGACCTGTAGGACGGCGGAGCGGAGAAAAGGGCAGAGAAGAGATCGCTGCCGGCCCTCTCTGGCCAGACAAGCACCTATTTGATATCTTACCCTCTTGACAGTTCTTGTGCATCAGTGCAGCACCACCTGCCACAACAACACTTTCTTCCCAAAGGCAATCACCATCCTCAAATCTGCCCTTCTCACTCTGCAGACCCCCCCCCCCCCCCCCCCCCTTCATCACACAGCAAGGCCTGCTCCCACAAGCACACACACACATACTGACTGACCCCGCCGACCTGGACATGAAACAGATAAAAGGCCCGGGCTCACTCATCTTAGGCTATTTATCCAGCCGCACTTTGCATATCGGATCCTATGCAAAGGCTCCTACCTTGGGCATTGTTAAGTGTAGTGGACATGGGCCATACTTGTTTATAAGCAGGTAATGGAAAGCATCCACATAAGTACCATGCAATGATAGAGAAGCACTTACAGGGCCACCATTACAAAAATACTACGGTAGAGAAGAAAAGCTCCTTGAAAAAAAATAACTGCCCTTGATTTTATTTAGAAAAGACACCAAGAAAACCTAATCGATTTCCCTCAATCCTACAGTTTGTTGAGAAACAAAAAATTTAAAGTTTTTCTTTATGTCTCAGATGTTTTATTGGGAGGTGGTAGGAGCGTTTTCAGACATTTGTGTTTTCACATACAGACCCTCAGAAAAAAGGCCCCAAATTAAGTGCATGGATGAAAGCAGTTTATTAACCTGTTGTAACTTACCTGTACAACAATTTGCTTCAAAATGTTAACTATCCAAAATGTACTTGTTCAAAGCCCAAAGGAAATTACACAATGTTGAGTTTGATAAGTAAAAAGAATGCAACAAATTCTAAATGGAAGCTTTACTCTCATAAAAAATACAAGGAAAAACTGTAAACTGGTAAGAGTCTCAACTTACACTACATACAGCAAATTTAGTGTTCATCATTTAGCATGCAAACAGTCACCCCACTGCATTCCCATTACCCTACAACAACACGTGTCACTCTTGGTTCTGTGTACCAGTCTTGTAATGCACAGCTCCCATTAAACCAGGTCACATTCCTTATGAAACCATCCTGCTCGCTCGGAGTGATTGATTGCAATTTCAATAGGGGACGAAATGTGCAAAGCTCTGGCCAATACCAAGGCTGGAAAAAAAAAAGAGTGTTTCTTTACTTTTTTTTTTCTTTTTTTTTAACTAAAAAAGGGGTCATGAGAAAAACTGGCCACATCCTCTTGTTTGCTTGCATTCCCAGGGTGGATATCTCTCTTTTCATCTCCGTGGTCTTTCTCATTCATGTCTCCTCTTTTCAGTCACAGGCCTTCGTCTCGTCAATGCAACGCTGCACAGCATGAAGCGCCGCGCGGCAACAACAGGCTAATTTAGCACATGGGGAGAAGTGGAGGCTCTTTTTCTCAAGGCAATAAATACCACCGTAAAAGTAATGAATTCTGGCTTGGAAAACCACACAGATGGAGTCATTTGATTACTGTATTGTATCCCTCCCCTTTTTCCCTACTGTTACACACAGACACACACATACACACACACACACACACACACACAGAGAGCCATCAATTTAGACAATTTGTTTTATAGTTTTGTGTCTTTTTGGCGATTCGATTTTATGAAAGGTCTTAAAATAAGAATTTGTCTTTAACATGATAGGCATGTGTTCGCCAGGATTTTGGTTTCTGGTTTCAATATTGTGCCAACGACAAGTTTACTTCCTCATTTATTATTTTACTTGAGTTGTGACTAATGTAACGATCCAGTCTGAACCAAATACCCTCTTAAAGAAATGTCGTAAATGAGATGGGAAGCTGCAGGAAGTAACTGCCTCCTAATGTAGCGTTTACGCAGCGAGTGGCTTCACGAAACGCGGGATGTCGAGCCTCGTGCTCGGGAGACACGAGGCGATGCTCGGCAGAGACAGAGTGGGAGGGTGGGTGAAGCCTCCTTGACCCCGAGTGGCGCTGTGGGTGTGGACGGGTGGGGGCGAGGGGTGGCCTTCCCGGGGCGCTAAGTGCTCTGCTTGTCCAGCCCTGGCAGGTGAACTGGCAGGGGCTTCACCCTGAGGTTGGAGGGCTCGGCACTGAGCACTGGCACTGGATAGGGGGGGGGTTCTGGGATACATCCTGGTGGAGCACGTGTCTGTCTGTGTTTATGTGATTTTGTTAGTCGTTGTGTACAAGTGCGCATACATAAGAACACATGCTCTCTGGGGACTGCGCTGTGTGTGCGGTTGTGCCGTCTCGGTGTTTAGCCCCTAAATGATGAACACCCTGGTAGTACCAGTTGGCAGATGGGGACCCCCCCGGCCCTGTCTTTGAGTGGGGTAGCATGCAGGCGACTGTTTCGGAGGAGGCTCGACAGGCTCTACACCAGCGCATCACAGGGGCCCTCTAACCTCTCTGTCGTCTCTGAGGGGCCCTACCACCGCTCCAGGGTGGCCTTTCCCAGTAGAGGGGGCACGCGGTCCCTGCCCCCGGGACCCTGCTCCTCTCCCTGGCATGCGGTGACAAAGAGGGCAGGAGGAGTCAGCGGACACGAGGGTTCACCTGGACAGGACGGAGAGGAGCAACACGCCGAGCTACATCGTCCCGCTTCGCAAGCTGACATGATAAGAGCTGTTCCTGAGAGCCACTTTGACCCGTTTTCCCTTTATGAGCAGGAGATAATCCTTGCCTACTGAAACGCGTTTGATGCTGAAGTGTGAAACACCTTCAGCAGCCACATTACAAATGAATCCTGTCGGTGCGGAGCTACAGATGAGCAATTTCTCCTCGCTTTGATTCCGTCTTTTATATATTTTTGCTCAAAGTCGTGCACTTTTATGCTTCCACCTCTCCATAAACACGTGTATGACAAGTTTATAATTGTAGCTCCGCATCGGCGTGTTGGTGTGTGCCACATGGAGGCAGGGGAGGCCGTAATTGGCATTCCTACCTCTGTGTGCCAGCCGGCTCTCTCTCCCCTCGTCAGAGTGAGAGTTGACAAAGAGAGCGCCAAGCGTTTCCAATCCCACATCCCTCACTTTTTTTTTTTTCTCCGCGGCCTGCGACGAGAAGAAGGCGAGATGTGTGTGTGTGTGTGTGTGTGTGTGTGTGTGTGTGTGTGTTTTGGATTAGTGTCTTGCTGCACAATAAATCTTTGTTAAACAAATGCAAAGCAGATGGCACCGTGGTGTCTCCACCGTGAGGAGAGAAAGAAAAAAGAGAAGGAGAGAGAGAAAAGGAGAAAGAAAGAGGAAAAAAAACAAAAAAACACACGCCTACTCCTTATTCTCATCCTCCACAGACACACTGATCAGGCACATTACACAGACGGTGACTGTGTTGAGCTGCAACACACTTAATCCTGAAGCAGGAACCTGAGGTGGTGAATGCTGACGGACACCCGAACACATTCTGTTCATGAGAGGGAACATTTTGTTTATCAGCGGCGACCGTCAGCGTGCCCGTTGATATTAATGACAGAGCCGACATTTCCAAACCCATTCGAAAGACATGACCAGGCCAAGGCACCGCATTAGAGCAAGGGAAGGGAAGGTGGAGGACTCTGTTATGTCTCTTCCTTTTTCATGTGGAAGTGGCCTTTCCTGCATGAGGCCGGCCATGCTCTGCCCCGGCTGTCGCTGATAGTTATGGATCCTGCTCAGGCAGCTTGCATGTTCCCTGACACAAAAGAACGAGGAGACCCCTGGGCCATATTGCGCACAGGAGCGGCATCACAAGATGGCCGGAGACGCTCGCGTGGTGAGACTGATTCGCTCGTCAGGAAGCGACACGGGGCGAAATCCGGTGACCATTGTCCAGATCAGACAAGTCTCACAGACAGCGGGGGGGCCTCTGTTGGATTCAGGGCAAATACAAAAATTCCTCTGTTTATACTTCTCGATGAGTTGTTTATTTATTTTTTTGCTCATTATAATATTCAACCTGACATCATGTCCAGTCGGCCCTGTGCAGCCCCTGAGAGGAATCATGGGATACACATTTAAAAATAAGAATAACAGAGAACACAGTCATAATTATGATGATGGGTGACAGTGCTGCTGAGCCAGACATCATTGCAAATGACAGTGGCCTGTGTGTTTATATCTGTATGCAGCCGCATAATACCGCACAAAGTGGAAATGCTCTCCTTTGAATTACCACAACTATTGCTCACAAATATGAGACTTGGACTGATCTTAACTGCTCTACTTTGCACGTCCATATTTTACCTTCATTGACTGTGGATTGTGATTAATTAACTTATTATGCAGCACACACCAGGGCCCGGATTATTTACATATATTCAGCAAGTAGCCGGCCTCATGGAAAGAGCCATTACCCATGCTGATGATGATCCTCACATCAAGGTGCTGCTCTCTTCCTCTCAAAAAGCTGAGACTGGTTCGTGGCATATATATTTTTAGCCTCCGTGTCTGACTGGGAGGCCGGAGTGAACTGTGTGTTTCAGCAGCGCGCTCTTCACTCCCTTCATCTCGCCTGGAAATGGAGGGAAAGCATCACTTAACACCGCAGCTTACCACACAATTACCTGAGTACCTGTTCTCGCTACAATTACAAGCCCAAGACAAATAATTAGTCTGACAAATGACTGCTGGGCACATCGCCCTTGTTGTGGTTGAGCTGTGTAATTTGGAGCCCCGGCTCTGAATGCTGGAGCTGTGGCGGTAATTAGCGACAGGCGATGTAACGTTACACCCGCAGAGTGTGTATGTGCGTGGACGTGGGTGTGTGTGTGCCCTCGGCGAGTTCATGTGTCACCGCGGCCTCGGCTGCAATCGTAAGCTTCAGAACCTGGAGCCTGGGCTGTGGGAATCCCTGCGTGTCGGCCCTGATCTCCCAGTCAGCGACACAGACAGCGGCAGCCCACCTGCCATCCTGTCAAGTCTCCTCCCCGGCGAGGGGCTGACACCATATTGCCAATGCCGCAGATTGAACGGCGATCCTTTTTTTTTTTTTTTTTAACAATTCCTCCCTTCACTCCATCTGCCGTCATCTGTGGTCTGTCTGCGCGTCGCGGTGCATGTATCTGCTCCTTCCCACCGTCCTCCCTTCATTCACTCAGTCCCAGTTGTCACGGCTGACAGCGGCTTGTCAAATGTTCCCGCAGCTGCAGGTTCATCCATCATTAAACGGCTGAGGAGAATTGAAATCATCTCTATCAGAGCCCTCCGGTAGTGTTGGCGCCTTCGGAGACGCGGGGCCTGCCGACTGCGAGGCCTCACTTGTGGAAGGCATCATTTCTTCCACATCTGTCAGATTTGAGTAAAAGGTTACACGATGAGAGCGGAGAAGAAGACTCGCGCTGGCAAATTCAGGATGATAGAGCAAAGTCATAAAAAGTAATTTCAAGTGTCTGCTGCGATACGTCACGTCTTGCTTTCCTCCCCACTGAAGTGTGCAGCCACGTCTTCGCACACTGTCCGATGCGCACGCACACATATGGCTCGGCCCTTTTATCATAAATGTGTACAAACACAAACAAACAGTGACACACATGTTTTGGGGCTCCCGCGGGGCCTCTTTAAGAACATTGGTTCTCAGCTGAAATGGATCGCAGGTGTTTTTCTTCCACACCAGGGAGGAGCTCTTGCAGGAACAGAGACGTGACCTCTCTATAGGGATTAAGTGCAGATAAATCCGGGGTGAGTTCCCTGCCCGGTCCCGACAGCCTCCGAGGCCTCGTGCGACTCCCCTCAGTGAGTCACGGCGGCCCCGGAGCCGGGAGCACCCACCAGGCAGCCGCTCCTCCACCCTGGAGGCCAGCACTCGCTTACACACCAACCACTCACGCACAGACACACACACACAGACTGCAGCACAGGTGCAGAGCCAGGCAAAACAAAAATATTCCTAATTAGGTTATTTTTTAATCTATGGAGGCACGGAGCCTAATTACTACAAGGTGTAAATAGAGACGTTTCCATATTTACCACTCATGAAACAACAGGATGCTAAGGTATAACAAAAGGGGAGGATCAGGGAAATGTTAAACACAAGACTGAAAGAAGAAATAAAACTCAGATGAGAATTAACAAACAAAGGCCCGCGTTATTCTTATCATGCTATCTGATCAATCTATTTTGGTTCCTCAACAGCTCTAATCTCCTCTCCCACTCCCTCCCATGTTGCGCCGAGAAACATTTTTGCACTTCAGAGATAAAAATCACAGTCTTCTCATCCACTCCTCTTCTTTTGTCTCCATTTCACACAACAAAGAGATAACACACCCACGTGTGACAAGTCCACCCACATCCATCAAACTTTGCCTCAAATCCGCCAGCAACAGAAAACAAAAGGATGACTCTCTCATCAGAGAGTGGGCCAGAGAGCATCGATCACTCCCAGAGAGGCTAAGCAGCCAGAGACTGAGCCGTATGGAAATGTACACACACTCGTTTTGCATTTTATATTGACAATAAGCCACGTTCCTCCATTTGTAGCTGTTGGTTTTACATTCGTCTGAACATTTCACCATTGTGTAATCTTAATGCAGGAAACCACTAGGATATGGTTTGTTAGTCTCCAGTGTCATTAGTAAGATGGGTTTCAAAAAATATCATTTCACTGGAACAGTGTGGCCTCCATCCAGCACTGGGACGGCTTCCTGTGGATGAAGTTTGTGTATTTGTAGATGGAGCCCTTCACATCATGTGATGAGCCCCAGCTGCTGCCGCTGCACACCACACCAGCTCCTCTTCTGTTTCTGCTCCGTCTCCCTCTGGAGTGAACCTCTGCTGATTCTGCCACGGACCAAACACAGAAAACCCTTTTTGCGCCACAGAGTTTTTTCCAGGGAAACAAATAAGTGACAGTGGGAATTCGTCATGGGAAATGTAAAAGCCTTCAGGAATTGGAAATGATTGGTGGATTGACTGACAGCAGAAAAGATGGCTGAATGTATTTGATCCCAGTTGATTGTACAAGTACAGCTGATTCCTTTACACTGCTTCACACCAAATACATAGTCCAAGTTTAACATCTAAAGGTATTCCAATGGAGGTATTTGCTTAAAATGAGCACTGCGCACAGATCTTTATGTCCACTGCTACTAGTTTTAATTATCTTAATAAACATTATGATGGAAACTATTAATTGGCTACATACTTCGAAAATGAGAAGTAATCCTTGGCAGCGACAACTCCCACAAACGCCTCTTGTATTTTTCGTCAATTAATTAAAATCAACCTTCCTGTGAAAGATGATCAATGGACTAATTAAATAATTACTTTGTAAATCAGAGTCTTATTCAACAACCTGAATGCATCTGCTGAAGTGCACATTAAACCTTATGATCAGTAAAAACAGACCGGCACCAAATGGTGTTGACTTAGCTGCATAGATTGTTGCGCTGCTGTTGCTTCCATGTCTCTGTCACTTTTTGTATCTGGCATCACCAGTTCACAGCACTGCACAGATCTTCCACCACATGTGTATTGTTTTTTTAAAACATAATGTTTCACCAAATCGAAATTTCCATTCTCCTTCATTTTACTGATGGAGGCCGAAATCTCAAAAAACTCTACAACTCAAAAATCAAACCAAAACTACAGATACCAGCAGATGAAGGTCAGAAAAACTCACAAGTAAACCAGGAATTCACCGATCAAACAGACGGACTCTAAAACGTGTGGGTACTTTTTTATTTCTATAAAAACAGCTGCACTATTACATAAATCCCACAGTTAAGGGCAAATAACGAGGCACAGCGAAACAAAAACACTAATATTGCTCCACAGATGAGGTGCCAGGAACCGGATACAACAGAAGACAAGAAGGAAAAAGGTCAAGGCAAACCGGACCAGAGATTTAAAATGTTCATCACAATCACAGCTTGCCATCAGCTATTAAGCGTCCGGCAGCGGACAGCCACACAAATCCAGGCCTGACTGCCTCTCACAAAACCTCCTTATCTCACCTGTCCACCTGTCCCGCTCACTCGTCCATCTTCCACCCGCCGACCGCCGTGATTGCATCTTTAGTGTTACTACCCGAGCGACAGCTCTGCTGCAAAAGCAACATAAAGTCGACCATTAAAAAAAAGTGTATTTATTATTTCTGAGACACAGGGAGACAGCAAAGAGGATTGCCTCTTTCTCTGGCCATGTAGGGGCACAGTGATGGAGATGGGGGTGAAATCATCAGTTCATCAGCGCTCGGAGGAGGTGATGTGGAGCGAGGGAGGTCTTCCGATATCGGAGTTTATTCACATATTGTCTGGCTGCTTTATAATAAAACTGGTGAATGTTGTATGCATGTGTATGTTTCGGGAAAAAGTCATTTGTATCTGAATCAAGTTATGATGTTAATATAACAAAATTGACTTTTACACGTTTAATGAATGAATTGGTCCCCAAAGGCATAGTGATATATATAATCAGGATATATAAGGAAATAATAGTGTCTTTAGATTTCTAAGTAGTACAGATGTATTAGCGAGAGGATGAGCTTAAACTACTATTTTTATATAAATGTATTTGTATTAACAGGCAAGCAGTGTTTTAAAGTTACATTCAGCTAAATCGAATACATCTGCTTTTTATAGAAATGAAGAAATAATATATGTTAAATGCATTGTTACTACCATGTTATTAATGTCTCTTTTGTTTGGCTTCAGGGCTTCAAGTGCTGCAAAATCCATTCACAGAATGTGATGCAAACATATGGGCAAATCAATAAATATATATTTATAGGAACACTATAAGCTGTATCTATATGTTAATGTGTTATGTTATCTATAATTGGCCAACAAGGGATTTTCTGTGTTAAAATACAAAGCTCCTCTTCACACAGAACAACAGTTCAGGGCTCCACAGCCCCGACACTGTGCGTTTCTCCCTTTCTATGAAACTGACTGTATCTGTGTTGTCTTGTTTGGTGCCGGGGGCGTAAAGGGCTCTAGAGTCAACGGGTGTCGTGCTACTTCCACCGGGCAGCCACCCGTCTCTGAAGCCAACATGCGTCACACTTATTGACGGAGGAAGTTCCACGTGTTTCTGCAGACAGCCCTGTCCGCCCGCGCTCCCCCTTCGCTGGGCGGAGATCCATCCCTACAGAACGAGGTCAAGCCTGCATAATGACCCTGACGAGTCAAGATTCGCCGGATTAGAATATTTCAAACAGTTTGCAGGGCTCCCGTTTTGACAACAAATATCCCCGAGCCAGCCCGTGATGGTCGTTTCCTGGCTGCTTCTGACATCGCAAAAACAATGTGTTGATTTGGTTTTCACGTCCAGCCGCTCGTCGCGTCCACATGGTTTATGCGGAGAGATATGTCATTCTGGGGTTAGGCTAATTTCAGCCAGGCCATTTTCGATGATGTCAGTGAGCGCAGGGGAAAATGGAGCTGACCTCTCGTGCCCCACGCTGCTATGCTGCGTTAGACTTGCTGCTCACCAAATTTGGTAAATCTGCCGCGTTTATTTCCCCCGATGTCCACTTCATTACGGCACGTCTCAGATATCGGGAGCACCGCCCCATGACAGATCGCCGGCCTCCTCTCCTCCTCCTCCAGCGCCGTCCTGCTCTTTTAATGCAAAGCGATGGGAGGCAATGTAAGCTGTGCTTCTAAAATAAAACACATTGCTTCCTCTGTCAGTCGCCTCTTCAGGAAACATTTTGTGAAAATGTCGTCCAAATCTGCCCTGTCTTTGGCTGTAATTATCCACCCTCTACTATAACCAGGCCTGTGCCTCTCTCTTCTTACATTGTGTCTCTTTTGTGTTTCGCTTTTCTCATCTGTTTTTTTGTTCCCCTATTCTGTCTTTTGATTCCAGCGGATTGAAGAAGAACAGGCCTGATTGTCTCGCCTGAGGTAAGATTTCATAGGTTTACATATCAAAGTCTATAAATAGATAAGAGCTTTTGAAAGGAAAGTGAGCAGAGAGAGGGAGGAAGGTGTGTGTGTGTGTGTGTGTGTGCACGCATGTTGATTTGTGCCTCAGAGTCTGTTTGTATGTCTCCATGTGTCTGTGTGTGTGTGTGTGTGTGTGCATGTGTGTGTGTGGGGGGGGGGGAGACAGAGAGGCTTTCCCAATTGCATACACAGCGAAAAGAGCCTCCACCAAAACAAAAGGGATTATGGCGTTTCAAGGGTGTTGTGTTTGCTGTGTTTATTCACATAGCTCATGGGGCTGCACAGGACCGGCAATGAATGTCAATGTCAGGCAGTGAAAACGCTGCAACACAAGATAAATATGACGAACAATAAACACAGATTAAGGCTGAATATGTCACGCTACATCATGCGCAGATCCCAAGTCTCATGACATTAAATAACCCTGGAAAGTGTTGACATGATCATGTTAAAAACGGTGATGGTTGTTTGCCTGGAGCGCACTGCCAGGGACGAGACGTTATTCATATGGATAGTTACGCAAATCCAGGTGTCACACCTGCTTAATCCAGCGCCGGATGTAGCAGTGGCAGTGCAACACGGAGTGGACCAGATTAGCAATATCACAATTGTCCAGAGGAGAGCGGAGACGGAGGAACCGAGCGCTGAAGTTGATGGAGGCGCTTTGAATTAACTAATTGGTCTGGAGTGTGTGTTGTGCAGCAGGTGCACTCCGTAATGCAGGTGCAGCAATACTCACTATTAATGTGCAGGGAGAACAATATCTACGCAATCAAAACGATGCGTCAGCAAACACACTCCCACCTTTACATTCCTCAGAAAAAAAGTTGGGCAGGGAAAGCGGTGTCTGAAAGATAAAGCCCTAATGTGCGCAATATTGCAACGTGTTAGTTAACAACTATGGCCTTAACTTTAAGTTAACCGATTGCTTTTGCTTTCCCCCCCTTTTTTTTTTTTTGTATTTCCACATCTAATTACACTTTCATTCATCAATGTTGATTAATAGGTCCTGTGGCACGCCTGCCTCATTTTACTCTCAATTAAGCTGGTTGATGCATGTTCTCATCAAGCAAGATGCATTGGCCTGGTTTACTTGAGGCGCTATTAGTGGACACTGTAATTAGTATCCCAGCACATAGAGCTTCCCCCACCTCCTGAGCCCCTCTCCCCAAGCTGCCATCCATGGCCTCTTTTAATGCCTTCCAAATAATGAAGATAACAGAATAGATGAGGGACGAGCAGTCCGGCCCACGTTAATCATCTTCCTCTCTGCTGTTTTTTTTCTCCTCCTTCTTCTTCTGCTTCTTCTTCTGTCTTTTTTTTTAGCGGGGGGGGGATTATGGCTTGTAAAATCACCAAACTCTCAATGTCTTGACAGACCTCTTTTGTGTGGCGAGCGCTCCAGCTCCTCCCCGCGTTTTCCTTATCAGTGGGGAGATGTATGTCTTTATCACATTTCACACTCAAAAGGGAACAGCCAGCCTGATATATTTGCCAGTTACTAAATGCGGGGGCTTTATCGAAAATATCAGTCTAAGTTGTGCACATTAGCCCTCCCGCTCTTTGAGAAGCCACTTTAAAAGAGCGCTGATTACACGCTTGTTGCTGTCGTGATACCAGCTCGGGCGCTGCGGCCCCTCTCTCTCGCTCAGCCAGCTTTCCCAGAGCGCTCTTCTGCCTTTTGATTCCCTGCACTTCAAGAGATCTCTCTGAGGAGGGCTCTGGGGGCCTCAGCAAAGAGCCTGGCCGGGGCAGGCAGAGACTAAAGGATGGGTGAAAGATGGAAAGAGATGGAGAGAGATGGAGATAGAGGCGGCAGGGGTAATAAAGCCAAGAGAAAGCAGATAGAAAGAAGAGTGGCTGCATTACTGCCGTGCGGCCACGTCTCGTCCCGATGTCTGCGCAGACGGCTCCCATGGGCCCCTGCGCCGAGCTTGTAAGTGCTAATTGGGCCTGTTAGGGTCAGCAATTAGCCGGCTGCTATTGAAGGATCATGACAGCCGGGCCTTTCACAGGCCTGTCATTCTTTTAGGGCAGAGGGAGAGAAGGAGCAGAACAGAACATGGACAAGGCTGACGCTCGGACGACCGACAGACAAGCGGCAGAGAAAGATAAACCAGCGGCATGTCCCACAATGCAGTGTGCTGCGGGCGAGGGGGAAGGGACAAATATGAGGCAACAGGGCTCTTATTGACTTCAGTCAGAACTGAAAGGACTGATGCAACTCTCTCTCCTGCTGCAAATAGTGCATCAACTAGCACTTTTTGTCTTCCTGTGCAAAATGAATAAAGTTTGGACGCGGAGTTCTCGGTTGGTGTGATGTGTTGCAGTTTGAGTTGCTCTGTTTGTTGTCTGACTGGTGTTACACTTACTCATACTTCTCCCATTGTTTCACTGTGGAGTGTAGAGGAGGTTACTTACCACGATGGAGGCTATGTGAGGACGGGGTCTTTTAGGGAGAAAAACACTTTGATATTTATATATTATGTAGAATGTAACGTATCTCAGGGCTGCTTTCTATTTATCAACACTTTATTGACACTGTCTCGCACCAACTTGCGTGTAGCGATTGTTCAGCGTTGATGTCTTAAAGAAAAGCTAATGACAGATGTTGGCTGCCATTCGATATCAGGAAGATGTTAATCACACGTTCTTCTGTTCTTTCGTCAAAAATCAACTGTTTCGAGCTAAAAGTTTCCGCTCCGGATACAGTGCCAGTGAAATTATCTTTTCTTGATTAAAAGTGGATAAAGGAAAATAAAACCCCTGAATGTGAGGGAACGTATCTGTGTGTAAAGGTGTCAGTGGATGTCAGTTGCTGGAAACAGGCGGTAAACTGCCCGACAATCACTGCAGCCATGCAGACACTGACGAGGCACCCTAATGCATATGACAGGGGGTCATTAGCAGATTTGGCCTCTTGCAACCACAGCTGTCTCTTATTGTAAGGCCGGTTTCCGGTTGGTGTGGGTGTGTCTGAGACTGGGGAAGGAGCATCTGCTGCACGGTTACAACCTCCATGAGTGGCTCGTGTGTTCTGCCACGAACACACGAGCCACTCAGATCTCATTGTCTTTATTTCCTTTATGTGATTTTTACAAAAAGTCCTTTAAATGTGCCAGTGTTAGTCGATTGGCTGATATCAAAATGCAAAGTACAAATCTGTTAAAAACATTAGATGTTTCGCAGCAAAACAGATACCAACAACATCATGAAGAGCAACAGAAGATGTAGCAGATTTTTTACCATGTGGAGCAGCATTATCAACAAGAAACAGAAAAATGCAATGTTAAAAATATGGTATGTATTAAGATTAATCAGTTAATTTTAACAGCAAGGATGGTTATTCTTTGATTTAATAATCCGTTTTCAGGTTTCATTTAATAAATTTGAAGGAAAAAACAGCAGAACATAACATTTTAAGCTGTGATCCTAACCCCCCCAAAAATTATAATAATCAAATATAAATACTCCCTAAAGCAACTAATAATAATAATAATAATAATTTTTATTATATAACATTGTTTGATTTAATAATATATTTTAATAATTTGAAATACATTGCAGTGTTGCATTATGACACTTAAAGGGAGCAACTGACAATCACCAACTGTAAATGTTTAGCCATGCAGCAATCCTATGATTGACTCTCTATATCATTACAGGTGCTGATTGGTGTTAACAATTGTAATGATGACGACAGGTAGTAAAAAACGGAACCACTACAAATCTGCATTACATCCGTCTCATTGGAGCTGCACAGGGCCGAGGTGATGGAGATCAGATTTTTTAATAGGAGTCCAATGAAGTCATATTAATGAATCAGGTTTTGCCTGCACTGCACCACTGAAGAAAAACATTAGAATAATGTCATTTTATAAAAGCAATAAGCCACTCGATGCAGTGCTTTGCAGTGATTTCAGAACAGCTCAGAGGCTTTAACTGTGCTTCACTTCATGCATAACAGCTCCTCTCAGCTGCTCTAGATTCACTGTAAAGCGCTGCCTCTCATTGCTTATAGCTCACATCAAACAGGACCTTTTACCACAAATAGCAAACTAGGAGCAACGCAGAGTGGTGGGTATATAAGAGTCAGCGAGGTTACTGTATATTTGTTCCACAAGTGGCTCTCAAATTGTCTCTTTGCATTTACTCCATATAATGAGCGCATATTTGTGTTAAAGAGCAGGAAAGTGGACAAACGTGTTTCAGGCTGAAGCAGCGACACTGTCTTTGCTTCTTTATGGCTTTCATTTTATTTTCGTTTCCTTGTCTTTCTCTCCTGCCCTGTGTTTGTGTGTGTGTGTGTGTCTGTGTGTGTGTGTGTGTGTGTGTGTGTGTGTGTGTGTGTGTGTGTGTGTGCACGCCTGTGCGTCTGCCTGTCTGTGTGTGTCTGTCTGTGTGACGGTTGGGGACTTGTTGTGCTGTGAGAGAGTGATGGGTTAGGCAGGATGACAGGCTGGCACAGGGGGCAAGCAGGACGGCGACTGAACATGCTCGGATCTGGGGAGAGGTGTCAGTCCTGCCGCCAGCCAAGCAGAAACACACCGGAACACTTAGGAAGAGGTGATTCAAAAAGAAAAACAAACAGTGGAGATATTCCTGAGAGCTGAAGGAAGCAGATAAATGCGGCACAGATATTCCTTTACTCTATAAAGAAGTACAATTAGATGTCATACTCCTATTCTGTCTTTGTCTTATTGATTGAGGAGGGGGTTAATAGGGCCGAGCACCGAAATCGGTGGGAGGCCCTATTGAAATTGAAAGGATTCTTATTATTATTGTTCTCCGCTTAAATTAATTGGCTTTTTGAGGGCTTTAATTAATTAATGAAACTCACATGAGTTGCCACCCAAAAGCTACCAAATGAAGACATATAATTGGAAACAAATTCAGGACATTATGTTTTGATAGCATCCAAACATTTCTAGGAGTGTTAGCTTGACCTTTGCCCTCCTGAATAATAACCAAAACAAGACTGAATGTGTTCCGACTGAGGCCACGGTCTTGTTGAATGCGATCTCCATCCACAAGAGGTAGAAAGAAGACATAGCAGCTGTTCAAATTCATAGGTGATGAATCGTGCTGCAGGCTCCCAGCCATCATTTTTCAAGAAAAGAAACGTCCTCACGGTCACAGTCCATTTTTTACATAAAACAGCATGAGGGGTTTTTAAAGAGAGATGCCCCACTTGTAGTCTTTCTTAGTCATGGCTAAAGAGCGATTTCGCTTCAGCTCCATCGTTCACATGGAGCGAGGGGGAGGGGGGAAATTAATCAAAGCTGAAGAGTGATTTTTTTTTTTCACGCTGCTCCCTCGGAGAATAAACATCAATAAACATTACTTAATACCCTACAACACAACCCCGCAGGGTCCCATTTAATTTCACTGGTGGAGAACGCCTAAAGTGCTACTGTTTTACACCAAATTACATACTCTGAAAGTTTGAAGAGGCAGCGAGTTTTCACCACCCTTGAGAAAGAAATTAAATTAGCTCAAATAAAACTGTAGGGGGAAAAAAAAAATGGCGTACAGTAAATGCAGCGATTTGTCCTTAAAAGTTCACTTTGACACCTAAGTTGTTATTAGGCAGTTGAATTTATTACATTCAAAGAAAACGAGCTGAGAAAGTCCAAGTTAGTAAGGAAAGGAATTAAATTATCCATCAATGCTGTGACACACACAACTCTGCTTCACATCTTTGAGCTGTGGCGCACGCCGGCTGCCTGGTGACAGCCATCACAACACTTCACATTGTACTTTTTAAGGAACCACTTGGATTCTAAATTAATTACAGTGCAATAAACTGACGCGTTACTGATGTGATCGTTTTGTTTAAAGAAAAGTGGAAATGCGTGACGTGGGATGTGAGGTGCTCTGCTGCCCCGTAGCATCTATATATATACCTTTATTTTTTGGTACATTTTCATTTAAACACGCTGGTCAAAGGCCAGAGAACGAGTGTCATTCACTGTCAGCATGACATGCACTCACGTGGCTACATGATCGCTCGGCCTCGGAAACGGGGATTCCAGAGGTGCGTTGTTGTTCAGGTGCTGTCGGTTCTAAACTGAGATTAACGCAGTTTGACCTCGTGTCAAACAGGAAATTAGCTCATCACAATCCGGATCGTTTCTCAAAGAGGCTCATAGGAGGACACACAGGCGCCTCAACATGAAAGTCCTGACTTGACTGAAACGCTCTGATCATCACACAACCGATTTTCTCCACATGTAAGAAATGTCAGTCACAGCTGTCACAAACCATAGCTCATTTGCTTTCCTTTAATCATCCATTTCTCCAATGACAGTGATGGAGAGATGCCTTGACATGGTATTTGGGAATATGAAAGAAGGCAGATCACTTTTCTTCTTACAGTAAAATTGAGAGAAAAACCCAGGAAAGTTCATTGTCCTGTGAATAGATTTCAACATGAGTGTTCCCTTTACATTGTATGAACTTCCACCAAGGCCAAACTGTTGCTGTAAAGGTCCAGTGTATAATACTGAGGGGAAAGGGATCTATTGGCATAACATGAAGTGTCAATAATAGTGTTTCATCTAAATTATACGAATTGTTGTTTTGCTCACTCTAGAATATGAATCTTACACACTGAACCTTTAAAATCGATCTAGCTGCACCAAGATGAATGCACCTAAGTCGTTTTACATGAACTCTAGAGCAGGGATCTTCAACGTTTTTCAGGCCAAGGCCCCCAAACTGCTGGAGAGATGGAGCAGGGAACCCCTACCATGTATATTGTATAAAATTGTGTTTTATATTAAACTGGGCCTAGTGCCATAAACATAGATACCCTGTTATTATGCATTTAATACTAACCTATTCAAATATTACACGGGTTCATATATTCATGTTTTTAATTTAAACATGTGAAATGTAATGGGTGGCAATGCCACTGCCATTTATAAACAAACATCTTGCATACAACACTGAGCTATTAAAGTAATTCACAGACTCATATTTTTATTTTAAACATACATGTAGAAGAGACAGTGAATCCTCAAGCCATCTGTGGATGCCACACATCCTCCCACATTAGTGAGATGTCGGACCCTGATGGGTAGCACAACTTATCTATGGAGGTTTTCAGGCACAGGTTGAAATCAGCCTCTCAATATGTTGGATGCATGTAAATGTGTATTTATAGACATTTCAATTTGTGGAAGAAAAATGAATTATAAAAAATTATAAAAAAAAAAAAAAAAATTCTAATCAACCAAACATTTCGCGACCCAGCTGCAGTACCTCTGCGGACGACAACCCTACAAGACAATCTCCGGAAATAATTTTTCAGCTTCATAGAAATATGCAGATTTCTTTCCATTAAGATGAATGAATTTTAAATTGAATTTAAACTCATTATATTTGTGTTTAAAGAAAAGTCCTGTTGTTAAAGAAAGCAACAAAAAAATAATATGATCCCCGTGATCTGGATCTGCATCTAAATGTTATGGGTCCTCCCTTTACCAACATTTGTAGGTAATCAGTCCAATAGTTTTGGCGTAATCCTGCAAACGAACCCATGAAAACACAACCTCCTTGGTGGAGCTAATGATGTGACATGATTTCACATGCCTGACCAGATAATAATATTCTCACAGGGAATGTTATTGAGAAGAGCAGGTCACAAAGTTTGGGCTGCAAATGATATCAGATGTAGAGACTGTGCCCGATTTCCTGCAGAGTTCCTCAAAGTTTAGTTTCCCAAAAAAGCCCTCATTATAACAGCAGGCTGGTTTGAGCTTGTGTACTGAGAAACATCCCACACTTCCACAACCAAAAAACGCTGTGCAATACGTAGAAAATAAATGGTCAACTGATGCCAGTATTTATCACTGCTGTGGTAACACACTATCATCGTAAAATAACAGAGGGAGCAGCGACACAGAGTTCTGATCCAGTTCGCCAACGAGCGGCCAGAACCTGTGTCGAATTTCAGAGGGCGAGATCGTGATGGGGTTGAAGATGTGAGCACCTGATTGGTGTCTTTGTCTTTTTCTGTCTTTTTTTTCTCCCAGATGTGGACCACCTGTGATCTGTCTATCCGTCCCTCCAGCCGTCCATCCATCGTTCCCACAATCCCTTGAAGGAGGGAGGGCAGTGTAAAGTACAAGCGGCACTGGCGGACACCGAAGGCAATGATATCTGATCCGCCTCCCACAGCCCAGCACAGGCAGTAAGATGATGAAGACACACACACAAACACACACACGCACACACGCACACACACACACACACACACACACACACACACACACACACACACACACACACACAACTATGTCACATCCCAGCCCTCAAAACAGGGAGAATGAGTGTAAAAGATCAGAGCTGTGTTTCCTGTTACCGCCGCTCCTCCCTCTTTTATTTTGATTTAAACGCTGAGCCACTTTACTGGAAATATGGGGGGGGGGCCTTAAAAGCCACATGCTGTTATTGTAGAATATTCTCAATAATCACATAGTTAAACACGCTTCCAAAGTTTTAAATGTCCTGTAGCTGCGTGCCCGTTGTCATTATACTGGACTGTATTACTGTTAGTCTACATTTTGCTTTGTCATCTGATTTGACTGGTTACGTATTATGTCCGTTCATCATTAAAGAGCCTGGTCTTACAGTTAAACAGCAGGATTTATTGATTTCTAATGCTATCAATGAAAACCCAGCGCATGCACTCAAATTGCCTCTGCTTGTGCTTAGTTTAACTGTGCATTTGCTCCGACTCTTCACTTTGCAATATGATATTTTCTTGCTTGAACAAATGTCCTGCGTCCTACAGTAACAGGGTGCACTTCGCCTTCCACGGCTTTATTTGCACAATCAGCTAGCTCTTCCCACAAGGGGGTGGGACAGTTTCATTCGTCTATACTACACCTGGAATTCTATTGATTGTGAAAGTTTGAGTGCTAGCGCAAGATTTTGAGTGAAAGCGTTAAAAAAAAAACTCTTGCTGAGTCAGTCCCTGGTCCCCACCTCCTTCATGGCATCCATCATTGTTCAAGTCCGGAAAAAAAACAGTGGCCTCCTGCTTAAATGACTCCCACACTGTCGCACTGACATCAGTCATTGTGAAGTGCTTCGGACTAGTCAGAACCCACATCTGCTCCTCCCTGTCCGACACCCTGGACCCTCTTCAGTTTGCCTACAGCCTAAACAGGACAACAGACGACGCCACTCCCTTGGCAACCCACACAGCGCTCACCCACCTGGACAAAGGGAAACATACGTGAGAAGGCTCTTTGTTGATTACAGCTCAGCGTTCAACACCATTATTCCCTCAAAAGTGTTCAACACCATTATTCCCTCAAAACTCTTCTCGAAGCTAATTGATCTTGGCCTGGAGACCTCCATCTGCAGCCGAGAATATGACTTCCGGACAGGCAGGTCCCAGGTGGTAAGAATTGGCTGCCTCATCTCCTCCCAGCTGAACCTTAACACTGGCGCACCTCAGAGCTGTGTGCTCAGCCCCCTTCTGTATTCCCTGTTCACCCATGACTGCCCAGCCGAGCACGGCTCCAGCACCATCGTTAGGTTCGCCGAAGACATGACCGTCCTGGGCCTCGTCACAAACAATGACGAGACAGTCTACAGAGAGGAGGTGGCGTCACCGGCAAGCTGATGCAAGGCAAACAACCTCTCTCTCAAAAAGTAGGAGATGATGAGTGGAGAGGCGGTGGACTAGTGGCAGAAAAACTTGGACTATGGGCAGAAAATTGGGAAGATACCAGACTGGAAGGTCTCTGGTTCGACTCCACGGAGTAACAACAAAAAACGAAACCTGGATGGACAACACTTGGATCTGTCCAAAAAATCCAAGAGGATTCTTCCTACCCGTACATGGCTGCCCACTGCTCTATGTGTCCTGCACCAGATGGGTTAAAAGCAGAGGACAAATTTCCCTCAATTGCATGAGTATGTCTGTGCATGTGTTTGGGATAAATAAATGTATCTTGTATCTCTTGTATGATTGTGGATTACAGAAGAGTGCAGGGAGGTGGACCCCCCCCCCCCCCCCTGAGATTGAGAGGGTCAGCAGTATCAGGATCCTCGGTGTGCACATCACTGAGGACCTCTCCTGGACATTTCAAACAAACACGATCAAGAAAGCTTGTCATTGGCTCTTTTTTTCTGAGAAGGCAGGGAATTTGGCATGAATGCCAGCCTCCTCATGAACGTCTTTTGGTGTACCATTCAGAGCCTTCTGACGGGCTGCATCAGAGTCTGGTATGGAAACTATTCTGCTCACAGTCGCAAATCACTGCAGAGATTGGTACACAACACATCCCTGGAAACAGTCTCCCAGTCATCCAGGACATTTAGCACCAGCGGTGTCTGCGGACAGCAGACAACATCCTCAGGACCACATCCATCCAGCACGCCAGTGTTCACTCTGTAAACATCTGGCAGAAGGTACATGAGCAGGTCTGCGTGCACCACCAGACCTCAGAACAGTTTCTACCATCAGGCCATCAGGTTCCTAAACTTGTAGTCAACTCATGACTAACAACCCACTGCAAATCCTTTTCCTTGCTGTTCCATAGAGTTAAAGTTCAAGCGTTTCTGAATGTATTATACATATATATAGTCTTAGCTTTGTATTGTGTTGCATTTTACCTTTTTTTATATCAAGCTCTTTTTTACCTTGCTTTAATTCTGATTAAACCATTGCACTGCTGAGTTGACCGGTTTATTCCAATCCACCACTTTCATTGTACTGTTGACCCTGTGTTAACTGCATATGAAAAATAAAACCTGAAACTTGAAAATCTCACGTGAAATCAATAAGTCTGCCCTCAAGGAGAAAGACCATGGTCTTGAATAAGGTAAGGAAAATAGACCTTGGGTATGCATGCATTAATAACTGGTGTTGTTTTTAATATATGAGAATGACAAATCTGCACTGGTTGTTTAAGCTGTAAAGATTATTTCAGCAAACCTGTCAGAACAAATAGAGAAATATATAGGTTTTGGTTTGCGAGTCGTCTCTTTTCTTCCTTTTCATGTGTTTTCGTGTAAGAATGTCCTTCAAAGTGGATCTAAGCAGCTGTGTCAGCAAGCATCCAGCCTGCAGAGGGGTCTTTGATCAACACGCTGAGTCCCTACAAGCTGTTCCGCCGCTGACCCTGACCTCCGACCTCTGTGGAGCCATAAGAACACACAGAGTTCCCACAGGCATTGCTGAGGTATTTTCTTTTTTCTCTCGTAACATGATTTCACTGTTGTTTTCCCTCAATAAAGTCATTGAAACAAATCCTCAAATTGGACAGAGCTCTGTACATGATCACTTCTGTGCTCTTGTTTAAGAGCGCTGCTAATTGCAAACCTGACTTTCATCTATATGCTAATCGACAAGAGTAGCTGGGTATTTCCAAACAGTAATTCACCAAAGCTGCCAACAGAGGAGTAAAAAAAAAGGCTCTTCACTGAATTTATGAATGGGGAAAAGGGTATTCACTGTATAAGTGGATGATGAAATGATTTGACTTATAACAGTAACATTACAGTTTGTAGGTGAGCTGATGATGATCTGAATGCTGTATTATCCATTACTGAACATTTATAACTTATACACCATTAGAAGGTTCTGTATTACTAATGTATAACTGGGTGATAGAGTTGACACACTGCCCAGTATAGATTACTATTAGTTTTTAAACAGATGTATAATGATAAGGTGCGGAATGACCCCACCCCTTACTTTGACCTTAAGGCTATACATTAACCAATCAGACTGACTTTTCATGTCCAATAACTACATGCTACATGTGTTTTCAGATTTATCAACTAAATCATGTGTTTTTTAATTTTTCCAATAGGCTGAATGTGAGAATGAACATGAAAAACCCACCTTTCTGCATATTGGCCTGTCATATTATAATTTTTTTTTTTAAATGCAGGCCCTGGTGTACTATTGGTGCATGTTTAGCTCAATACTGAATGCACATGTTATCCACTTTCAAGATTAAGGGTCAAACAAATCTTTCTTGTCATCAAATTCTGAGAATAATTCGTCAAACAAGTGTACTGCAATTTCAGAGATTCACCAGAATTTCTGACTTTCAAAATAGGATGTTGAAATCAAAACTCGGCACTGACATGTCACATCAAATAACATTTGTTGTGTTTTTTTTATTTGAATCTTATCATCATAGCTCCTTTCAACAAATGAATGGACTGGTCACTTGTAACAACTTGTAAAATTCACTGCACAGTGCATTTCATTTCCTCCTCTGCAGGGACAGAATATCAAACAAAAAAAAACATGTGTTTTAAATCACTGGAGGATGGTGACATGATTGTTCACAGCCCCACGCGCTCACACACACACACACACACACACACACACACACGCACACACACACACACACACACACACACACACACACACACAGACAGCACATCCCTTTTATTTTTTCCCCTCCCTCGTACGTAATCTGCAGAACAATCACACAGAAGCCACACATCACAGTGACAGAGATGCACCTCCTCTCTACCTCTCAGTATCGATCTCCCATCCAATCCAAATGACCCTGTTAACCATTCCCTTAGCCCACCCCACCTCTCCTCTTTACTGCCCCTCACCGCTTTGAGCCCTACTTAGCGACAGCAGTACCCCCCCTCCCCTCGCCCCACTCCCCATCCACCCACTCACCCTCCCACCCGCCACCTTACTTGTCTTAGTTTAAAATGGCCTGGTGTGAAATAACTCACATCACTGCAAGAGGGATGAGGTCATTAGAACATGTGACGCCCTCTTGAAACAGCAAGCATGATTGAAAAATCAATTTTGATGCCTGTTTCTTTCTCCTCCTCTCCGCTCCCCCTCTCATGCCGCCTGTGTTTGCATTTCTCAGTAATGCTCTCAATAACACATTTCCACCACTGGAAACACTGAATCAAAAGACATAAAACTATTAGAGCAACACTCCTTGTACTTCAAATAGCCTTTATCTCAGTCTGCTCCTCTCCCCCTTTTATCTCTCTGCTGTGATTTCTGGTGTTGAATATGCAGGAAGAGGAAATTCTGCCAAAGCAGAAGTTGAGGGTGGGCTCCAGAGCACAAACTAGGCTGTCACACTCAAATAATGTTGTGCTAATATGTTATCATATACATAACATACCCCCCCCCCCCCCCCCCCACACACTTCCTGGTAATATTTCAATCTAGCTCATTACTCGGCGCCTCTCGATAGGACTAGGGTCTTTTGGGAGAGCGGCAGTGGCTTTGAGTGAGTTTTTTTGATCTTTTTAGCACATCGCTCCAGGTTAGCTCTTCCGCTCACCTCACATCTCCCATCCATTAAACCGGAGTCATTTTGAAGCATGTTCTTATTAAATGGCTCCTGTGTTCTTTTTGGTTGAATATTTTCACGTTAGAAACCCAAGGACAGGGTCTGCCCACGGCTAGAGAGAGAGAGAGAGAGAGAGAGAGGGAGAGAGAGAGAGAGTGAAAGAGGGAGAAACGTCCGTTTTTTTTTCTTTCTTCTTTACCAGCCGTCAACCTTGTTGGGTTCAGTGTAACTTTCATTAGAGAAGGAGATTTAGTGCACTTGAAAAGACAGATGAAAGAGTTAGAGGCTAATTATCAGGAAATTGAAAAAAGATAGATGTACTGCAGCGACTACAATTAGTGAAGCACAGAATATCAAAGACTTATCAAGAGCAAGTGAAAAGGCTGCCTTGAAGAGCGAGCACAATTAAGGCATCTGCAGTCCATGTGAAATGAGAGAGAAGAGGAGGAATAAAAATATGCCGACTTGAATAGAAGTCCGTTTTTTTTCTCAACATTTCAGGGATGGGGTGGGCTGTGGGGGGACGTGGTGGTGGTGGGGGGGCTTTAGCACTGCTCTTCCTCACTTGCCCTTCTTCCATCCTCACTTCCCCCTTGCTTCTTTGCATTCATCTGGCCTTTTTTACACCCTGTGCCCCCCTTGACTCACCTCACCCAGCCACCCACCCACAGACACACTCACACACAGCGGACGCACACACAGGCACAAACTTCCTCTGGATGGAGGGGACGGGGTGATGTCTCGCCTCTGCTCTGACGGGACCCCGCTGCACGCTTCATTGCCTCACAAATTTGCGCTGATCGACAGTCGTAGGTCACACATGCTCACAGATAGGTCATTTTGGGGCTTTTGTATGTGTGTCTGTTTGTGTGGGTGTGTGTGTGTGGATGTGTGTCCACCCATTCTCCGCACAACATTTTGGGCTCTGGCCGGCAACACTGTCATCCCTGATATTCAAATAATCTCAAATATAATTTGAAGCAGATAATAAACCAAATTATGGTCACAATATGTCATCTAGTGGCATTGTTTTTGTTTGTGTTTGAGTCACATTATTGCCATTCACTTGTGATTCTCTCCGAGGTTTCCAATTTCTTTTTCCTTTAAAAAGTTCCCTTTTAAATCCTCCTATGCGAAAGTTAGGATATCAAACCTTGTACAGATTGCTAAACCTTATGAGGCTAATTGTGATTTGTGAATATGCATGGAGTAAAATGAAATGAGATTTTTATATGATTTGAAAGTAATAATAAAATAATTGATTAGTCGTAGCAATGGTGGAAAAATGCCAAACATTTGCTGATTCCATTGTTTCAGACAAACGATTGGTGGCTTCTCTTTGTCATGTGATCTGAATATCGTTGGGATTGGGGCTGTTGGTAGAACTGAACAAACCATTTGTAGTCATTACTCATTTAAAAAACTATTTTCAGACAAATTCAAAAAATAAATCTGAATAAATCCTTAAGATAATTGACCAATTGTTACAGCCGTGCATTTGAATCAATGACCACCACTTTATAAATGTTTATATGTTGGCATTTTGTGGTAACAAGAGTAACAAGTGATACATTAGTGTATTCACTTCTTCTAAAACTGCGTGAGCTTATTAAAATCCCACATTACTATAGTAACAAATAGCTCATTTTATGTTTTATTGTGCATTGAAATAATATATAAACATGTACTGTAGATCACACTAATATTGTTTTGTCTGTTAGTTCTTTGGTGATTAAACATTATTGTGGTAAATATTATCCAGTACTTAGTATGTGAAACCATAAAGTGTCATGTGATTTAAGGTTCCCAGGTGAGAGGCAGAAGTATTCCAGTAATGGCCGACATTAGGGCCATCTCACTTTGCAGCCTGGCCATGATTGTGACTCCTCAATATGTGAGAGATGCTTCGGGGTCTGTGCTCTTTCCAGACAGGCTTTTACATAAACTGCATGGCAGAGGCTTCGCCAAATCTACCATCTGTTGGATCACTCTCTCTCTCTCTCTCTCCCTCTTCCTTCCATCTCTCTCTTCTGCCTCCCTTCTCTCTCGTCTGTCTGTTTTCTCTCCTTTATTACAAATGCGGATCAAACAACACAGCCATTCCCAGACTGTTTACAAAACAAGTGACTTTTTGCTGGTTAGAACAGAGAGCTCAGTTAAGGCAAGTCATCAGGCTTTTTTTTTTCTTTCCCTTCTTCCTTTTTTTTTTTTTGCACAGCATTTGTTACCAGAGATCTTTAGGGATGCAGCCGTCTTTAGTCAGAGGACCTGCTTTTTTTCCCATTAGTAGAATGATATAAAACATGACAAAACAGCGTCTCTGTGAAGCCGGGTGTTAGACGGGTCTATTCTCCCCGGGACTGATATGTAGGGCAAGAGAGGAACAGCAGGATGAGGGGAAAGAGAGGGGGTGGGCCTCTGCTGAGAGCTAGGGGGCGCACTAGCTCACGCTCACCACGGTGTGGACATGCACTGGCTCAAAACCCCCTCTCACAATTGAGGCCCCTGTTGGCGTGGCAATTTATCAAAAACAGAGTCAGGACGCAAAATATTGTGTTTGAATCATTTTCTTATGCAAGTTGCAAAATAATCTAATATCTAATAGAATCACAGAGTTCCACAAATCTGTCACCATATATTAATAAGCCACAGTGTGTGTGTGTGTGTGTGTTTAATGCGCACCAGTCGGAGCACACACTGTCTCACGTTCACACTCACACATACTGAGAGAGGAGATGAGATATTGGGAGGTGGTGGTGTCTCTTTGACTGTTGTGCCTGAGGCTCTAGCACATGGGATGGGGGGTAAAACAAATGCTAATGTCTCTCAGCCAACTAGCACACATGTCGAACAGGGAGAGAGCGGCGGAGAGGAAGAGAGACGGAGTGGCATCTGTCTGTTAGCACGGAACTCTACAGCAGAGTGGAGTGTTGTTTCAGACGCTCGTTGTTTCACTTGCCCTACACGCTCCCACTCTGAGGTGCCAGGAAATTAATTACTCTCTTTGGGAAATTTTGCCGTTTGAAATGTTCTTGTGGGTTGCACACTTTGAATCGTATCAATTGCAAAACATGAAAACGCGTGTGGTGAAATTATTGGCAGATATATCCAGGAAATCAAAAAAAGAAATCCAGTTTAGTTTTATAAGGGTTGAACGCTGAGACGCTTAGAAGGATCCCGTGCAGCTGCCATTGTTTTTCAGCCTCAAAGAGTCAGAGGAACAACAGCGATTGGTAAATATCAGCGGGTGACGGTAGAATCCTTTTGGCTGCGAGAGAGGATTCAAATTAGGATTTATTTTGGAGGGTAAGCATCTGCAAATGCCTTTGCATGCATGCATTCATGCACACGTTAATGTCTCCTCCGCGTGTGCGTGTGTTGACATATGCGCAGCCACTATCTGCTGTCTCCCCATTCACTCCCACCACCTGATCTCCATCTGAATTGACAGCTGCAATGCTGACTCTTTTCATCTGTGCTACAGTTGAAAACAGCCAATAACAGCGAGCACTGAGCACATCGCTGCATGCGGCACACTGATGGCCTCCGTGTGTGTGTGTGTGTGTGTGTGTGTCTTTCACTCACCGCAGACAGTGTCACAGCTCACCCTGTATTTTTAACTCATCTTCAGCAGAACTGTAATATTGCCCATTGAACCTTCAAATTGTCGGATGTTACCTCAAAGGGAATCAGGGAGGAAAAACATCACCTTAGCTCAGAGGCACCTCTCTTACTTCTGTCCGAACCTGTGTTTTCTCTGCTGCCCTTTTTATTCTACCTGCTTCTTTCTCCTGATTATTTCATTCTGCCTTCTTCTTCTTTTTTCTGAATGGGTGCTACCCTCCTGCTCAACTCAATACTTTATTGGAAGCTACACACAATGTTGCTGAAGCAAAATGTCATCTTTCCCCAACACTGACGGGCATGTTTACACACTGGAACCACGATAAAGTGATTAATAATGCAATCGTAAGTCAGCCATTAATATCATCTGTAACAACTCAGGGGTGACTGAACAATTCAAACACCAGCGTTGGCATGGAAACATGTGTGTTATTTTACGTATGTCACAAGATTGAAATGTTCTGTTTCTGTATCGTGTATTTATGTTACATTACATCTCTGTCTGCTTCATGTCTCCACTCTCATGCTTCACCCCCTGCTGTCTCTCTCTCTCTCTCTCTCTCTCTCTCTCTCTCTCTCTCTCTCTCTCTCTCTCTCTCTCTCTCCCTCTCTCTCCCTCTCTGTATTGTTTTCCCCTCTTTCTCCCTGCTTCTCTCGCTCTTCTCTCTGGTTACAGGATTATAGGACTGGGGGTCAGAGTCGGTGAGCGCTGGACTATGAGGCAGAGATTAGCCTCCAAAGTTCCTGCCCGGCAGAGTTCATAGAAGGAGGGGTTGGTTGTGTGGAGTGGTGGCGGGGGGTGTGTGGGGGGATTAGTGTGGGAGAGAGAGACCGAGCTGCAACTGTGAGAAGCAGTTCCGCTCAACCTCGATACCTATCCCACCCCTTCTCATAAGATGGTACGCTCCTGTACGTGTGTGAGTTTGTAGCTCTGCCCTGTCAGGCTGTTGGTAGGGTCTGGCCCAGGAGGAATGCTAACTCACAGAGCTAGTGCCTGTCACGGCTTCTCCGCGCTCAACCTGCAAACACACACATGCACAGTGGTACACACGCACATGCACACATACGCATTTTACTTGTCACGGCTCCTCCACACCAGGCTGGTAATTAAACTCCCACTGATTTAGTGAGTGACACCAACAAATCCCAATCCAGCTTTTTTTTATGACAGCCATACTTCCTCAGGCAACAGTCGCCATTTTTTTTCTCTTCTCTTTGTATATATATTTTTTTGATGCTGTCTCTGTGTGGGGCTTGAGGGCAGGGAAAGACTTCTACCATCACATAAAACAGTGCAAGAGTTCATACGCGCATATAAAGAAGATACAGAGACTTCACGCCTTCTGTATCACGCCGTGCTCTTTCTTAACCTCCTGCCCCTCAGCTTCAAGTCACAAGATTTAAGTGTGTATCTCTACATTATGAATGAAGCCTATTATGAAGCGCGGCGTGCCCAAGAATCCCAGCCCACCAGCATGTATTGTAGGAACTATAACTAGCCAGTCCCTGTGATGGGAAGGCCCTGTGGGGGTCGGGCTGACCACTCATGAAGGCACTGTAGGATGCTTCACCTTTGTAATTACACCGGGCTGACTGATTGCCCGTTGGTTCAAAGCAACCACCACCATCGCAAGTCGCAGGAAGCCAAGGACTGCTGGAGTCTTTGCCGTCTGAATCCAATTCCTTCTCCCAACGTGAGGCCATCATCGCCAAACCACAAGCAAGACTCTTGTTTGTGGACAGGCGCTATCATTTACCCGTCCCTCTGTCAGGCAGCATTAGCAGGAGCGGCGGGAGACGAGGGACTGTCGGTGTATCTGATTCCTCAGCGGGGGCTCTGGGTGCACGGTCGGGATAAGATGCTCAGATCCTTGGCAGCTGCCAATCAAGCAGCTCTCTGAAGTGCAATCAATAGCATCAGGCTCCTCGTCAACTCAATCCACCTCGGAAGAAAGCACGTCACGGTTAATTTGGCGAGAGGCAAAGAAGATTTACAACAGGAAATATGAACTAAATGTCGAGACGTATCAATCACTCCAACGCCTCCATTATTTAATCTTTATTTTCAGGCGAGGCTGTCAGCGCGAGAGCACAACAAGAAATGTGTTGTCAAAAAGTTTCATTGCAGGAGTGTTGGCTGGCGACTAGGGAGGCGGATGGGTGGGGCGGCAGGCTCCCAGACTGCGGGACTAAAGGTGTGTCACAGGGGTGGGGGGAAGGGGGCGGGCTGCTGGTGGATCTGCGCTGACAGCTCGACACATGGAGGGCTGCCGGTTCCCTCCTGACAGAGAGAGCGGCATACTAAATGCCTACCTGAGGTGCTACAGATGGAGAAGTCAAAGACAGAGGATCCTTTACAAGGCATTTTGGAAGGCGCCATTAATATTTCATCAAAACTGCGTTTACACACGCAAACAAACAAAAAAGGAAGTGTGTCGCCTTAATCCGCCCTGCAGTCTCTCACTCAGTCACACACACACACACATCTGCTCTGTTCTACACCTCTAAACCCTCTTCACTCACTGCTTTTCTCTTCACTGTTTCACCCGCGAACTGAAGCCCAACAAAACATTTTGTTCTCTCACTTTTGTTGCACTTAGAACAGCTGTAAATGGGTTAGGGTTGATAAGGTTTATAGCCTCTGGCATATATTAGCAATGCTATAGAAGCATTTAGCTGCTCAGGATGGCAAAAGTGGAAGATTTAAGTGACTTTAAAAGAGGATTCATTGTTGGGGTGGCGGGAGCTTCAGTCACAGAGAGTGGTCATTGTGTTTTAATAGGAATGGTAATATTTACATTCATGAGAAAGACATTAGATAGAAATTATGTTCTACATTGCACATTTGATAACCATGATTCTTATGGATTAGTATTACAGGTAAACAAAAGAGCAACTCTTCCTCAGGTGATGAAGACTTCTAATGCAGGACATTATCTGACTGAGTCAATGAGAAGTGTCCATCAACAATTGCAGGGAGGATATTATTGTGGAGTTTCAGTGCAGAAACCTTTCATTTCAAAGATAAATGGACATTTGTCAGTTCCGTTGTGTAAAAAAAAACACACAAGCACGGGTCTACAGAGATGTGGAAGTGAATCAACCTGTCAAAGTGGGCGAGTGCCTGGGTGGTGTACACAGAAGAAAATGGTACAGGCCTTAATGCTTGACCTCTACAGCGCGGGGATCCAGCGGCTCTGTTATGGTGTGGGGTCGCTTGTTCCCCTCAGAGGGAAGGGTCACCGCAAATCAGTGCCTCGAATCTTAACCTTAATTCAATCAGGAAACATTTCTATCCTGACGGGAGGGGTCTCTTTCAGGATGACAATGCCCTCATCCACATGACACAAGGTTTCACAGAATGGTTTGATCCACACCAAAAATAAGAAAGAAGGTTTGAGTGTACCTCTGCCAGGGCTAATCTCAAAGCAGATTATAATAATACAAGAGCTGTCTAACTTGGTGTTTTGCTGCGTTGTGCCTGCTCGCACACAAGTGGAATCATCCATAAAGTTGTTACTGTCCACACAGACAGTCATACCTCTTAGTCTCAGCTGCAGGGGTGGGCTAACCAGCAAGCGGCATCAAGGCAGTTCTGTCTCTCACATTGGAACTTGTCTTTAATCTGTGTTCCTGTCACTCACAGTCTGTTGTGCGTGTCAGCAGCATGATGGAATTGTGTGATAACTGTGTAATCATGTAAAAAGGCAACGTACTATTATGTGTTTAAATTGTACCCTTTTTGGAATGCATTATCATCAAGAAGTTGCATCTACCCTCGAACATTTCACTGACTTAAATCACAGTCGATTTGCAAATTCATTCGTTCCCCTGACCCTACAACTGCATTAACAGCAGAACATAAAGACACAACTCTGATTGCAGCGCTCTCCACTCAAGCATTGTGCGCCGCGCTTGGATTTGTGGCCATTGTGATCTGAAGCTATCAATGGTATTTATGGATGCTGTCAGTGACTGCAGAAATCAAGAGAGCAGCAGGGTGGCGCTGCTTTGGCATGTTAACTGAAAGGAATGGACTGTTTAGATTTAGAGATTTTGGGGAGGCTGGAAATCTGTATTGCATGTTCAGTCCCAGTAAAATCTAGTGTAAATATCACAGTGGTATGAGAAACAATCACATAAATCCACTTTAAATCCACATTATCCAGACACAAAGCAGCTTGACCTGACTTTATTTGCACAGAGCAGAGAAACAGAGTTCCCTCGCGCATACATGAATGCAGAAATCTTTATGTACAGACTACAGGAAGTTAAAGGCACACACGCTAAGATTAATGCCAACACACACGCTCAGTCTCCGTCTCTCTCAAACACACACACACACACTTGCAGACACACATGGCACAGTGGTAGATCAACATGTGACGGTGAGAGATAGCAGCAGCTTGCCGTCTTCGCCGGGAGCAGCCATTAAATAAACATGTCAAGTCGTGTGCGTTTTAATGATGATCAGCCGAGCCCGGTTTTCCTGTGAAGCGCCAGCCAAAAAGGATCGACACAGTGCAACTCCCCAGACCTCCTCTCTCTCTCTCTCTCTCTCTCACTCTCTCTCTCCGCTTCTGCCTCTCATCGACACTTCCCTCACGTTGACAGAGATGGAAAGAAAGAAAGAACAAGAGGCAGGCCCTTTTGAATCAGGTTTGGGGGTGAGGGGAGTTGTTTGTATGATGATTTTTCGTCTGAAAAGAAAGAAAAACATCAGTCAAGTGCAGGCTTTTGTGCGGGCTTTGACACGGCTCTATCCCCAATCGCGTGTGTTAGTTAGTTCTGAGTGCTATGTGTTTGACATGAGAGTGAATAACGGGCCGGGGCTGGTAAACGCTCTGTTTGTGTGTTTACAGTGTTGCACACCCTCAGGTGAGGCGGCTCCCTCTCTCTCTTTCTTACTTCCGTCTCAGCTTTGAAGAGCAGCGGCTCAGCAATGGATTAAAGTTTGTTTGTTTTACGTTTAGCGAGCGAGAGCTGCCATTTCTCTCCTCCGTTCTCCTCATCTTCTCCCACTTGCTTTATGAACGCTCGCACACAAACACAGAGCCACAGTAAATCTCGCAAACACACACACACACACACACACACACTCGCACACACACACACCTCAGATCAGAAGTAGTGTGGAGTGCTGAGGCTGCATATGTAAATGCTGAGAGATTGTCAAGTGTCTGGGTGTGCATACATCAGGGTAATCAAGCCAGCGCTGATGGGGAGAGCTCGCTCCAGGAGCAGATCCGCAGTACTGGCAGTCACACAGCCGTCACTGAACTGCTGCCAATAATGGGTTTGAGAGGTGCTGGAGGAGGGGGTAGGGAGCGCGCGTGTGTGTGTGTGTGTGTGTGTGTGTGTGAGAGTGTCTATGTGTTTACTTGCACACAAACATGCCCATCTGCAAGTTGCCATCTATTTTGTATGGCATGTGTGCATGCATGTATGTTAATGTGACACCTCTATGATAGAAAAGCTGATTGAGAGTGTGAAGGTGTAGCCAATCTGCCCGCAGAGGCGTTGGAGTTGCAGTTGGAGTGCTGCTGAGTTACAATCTGATAGAAACATGCCCGAAGACAAGCTGGCCGAGCTTCACCTTCCTTTGCAAAGCTACTGTGTCCAATGCAATAATAACCCTTTACATCCCTTCCGGCCTCATCCTATCACAGCGCATTGTTTCCGTATCTTCGTCACACCAATCATAGCCCGAGGACGAAACAATGAAAAAGTATCACACCACCGAACAGTTTTTCTTGTGTACTACTGTATGTCATATTCTATCCTCTACCCTATCATTCCTGTCAAGTTTATGGTATATCCCAATATCCCATAATACCTGGTGTCGGATAGTGTGTGATGATGCAAACACAGCAGTCGTATTTGTTCATATGAAGTACAATTTCAAAATAATGAGCATAATTATAGATTTTCTGTGTATTTGGTATCAGTACTTGAATCTTGAGTTCCTCCATTTCCACATACACTTTAAAGGAAAGTTCTGTGATTCGCTGGTGATCTGTCCAGGGTGCATGTCAGCTGGGATTGGCTCCAGCCCCCCAAAGACCCTCAACTGATAAGCAGTGTAGATATGGATGAATGGATGAATTTCAGTGGAACCGTATCTTCTCTATATGTTCCTCAGTCGATCCAACTACATGTGCATAAGAAATATATGATCAACTTGTAACAAGTAATATTCTAATTCATAGGTTGAAATAACCAGGACGGACACAGAAACTGAATTCAGCCTCACTCTGACTCCAGTTGAATCGGAAGGTCAGGTGGTTCGATTCCCGGCTCCTCTAGTCTTCATTTCGCACAATGTTTCTGATGGCTGTGTCGTCAGTGTGTGTGATAGACAAAGCACTGCATGAAAGTGTGTGAGTGACTGTGAACTGTGATGTAAAAGTGCTTTGAGTGGACATTAAGACCAGTCTAGACCAGAAAACCACTATATAAATGCAGTCCATTTACCATTCACCATCTGACCAGTGACTACATTCAAATGCTGCTGATGTGCATATCTAACTACGACTGTTGTCAGGGAAACTGGTCAGTACATTCATCATTGTGAAATCACATTGAACTTTTTTGCCAATTTCTGAAAAGCTAAAACAAACTGTAGCATTGTTTTATACTCTAGGCTTATATCAGCTACCATAAAACAACACATAAAACACATGTTACTAATTGATTATAAATTACTGTCTCACGCTTGTAGGACTATGATTCGTTTACATTTGAATTGCAGGACTTTATCTACTAAAGGAGTTTGTTTGTATTGCAGCTTTGTAACTTTTACCCACGTAAAGGATTATTCTTCCACTGGTGCAGACTTGATATTTGATGTTGGTCTACCGAAGGTTATAACCCATAATACTCCAGATTCCCACTCTAACCCTTAGCAAAGTGCATACAATACTACACTATCTTGTCCTCTGCCTGCTATGTTATTCAACGCTTAGCCTTACAATGCTATTCTGCTCAGTAGTATCCTTTATCTGATCCTAGCATGTCACGCCCTGATCTCCTATTGTATCCTACACTTTTTTCTATTCCCCTGCCTGGGGAGAGCCCTGGCACGTCTGATCAACTTAACAGATCCCCCAGCAGGCCTCGCTCTTCCCCGTGGAGAGTGCGGGATCGGGAGGAATGTTAACATTGCATTACACTACGCCGCCACGTACACAATGTCCTGGATGAACGACACGGCTTTATCTGGCTCTCCTGGGATATCAGCGGTGCCTCTTTCTCTTCTCACCCTCTCTATTCCAACGATATTCTCACTGTCCCTTCCTCTGAGCACCCCCGCCACCCCCTCCCCTCTCCATTCTCTGCACACATGTGCGATAGACAGAATATCAGGATTACAGTATGAGCTGACATGGTGACACGGTGTTAATCGTCAGAGTCGTGTTTGTTTCCGCCCAGAAACTGTCACCCTCTAATAACGAGCCCCCAAAACCCAACACAATTGGCGCTGGAATGGCAGGAGTGGCACAATAGGCACAAAAACCCGGCAATCTTGTCAACATATACAAATGGAAGGAAGCGCCGCACGTCCCCTTTTCTCTTGTTGTCATAGAACACACATACGTACCCTTCACGTCTTCTTCCTGAGTGGTGTCACCAGAGGCCTGCAATTAATTTGTGTAATTGCCCCCCACCATCATCATACACACACACATACCCACACACACATACACACACAGACACATGCGCCCGTATATCCATCCAAACACCACCTATCCTTCCATCCCTTTCACCTCCTTTCAGTTCAACACTGCAGTCCTCTTGTTTATACCCCCCCACCATCCGTCATGACAATTGCATATTTACAAATCTCAACAGCTTTGTGTCATTATTTCACAAAAAACACACAGGTACAGTTTTACTGCAGACTGTGGCCTGTCTTGTTTAAGGCGGTTATTTTCATCACGTTAATATTGATACTTTGTGATTGAAGCACCAAACGAGAGCAGAATTCCTGATCCACAAGCGCCTGTGACTCAACTGCAATCTCCGACTCATCGATTATTTGGATTTTATTTTCTTATAAAATAAAGAATAAACAAAAATTAAATCACATTAAACAGGACATGTGTGTGTGTCTGTGTGTTAGCTTTATTTGATATGTTGAGTCAAAATGGCTGTGGATCACTTTTACGGGCCCACAAAGACCAATATGAAACCTATCATGATCGATGGGTCTCCTTGACCTTTGACCCGCGGGGGGTTAGGGCTCAGGGAAAATGGCCTTTGTGAAAGACCACTTTTTTGTTTGTTCTTTTTGATTTCTGTCCTTGTCCAGTCAACAACTCAACATACTGCTGAGAAAGGCAAACAGAGCAGAGTGCACATGTTTCATGTCGGCCATAGCTTGGAGAGGTTTTGATTTATTTATATTCACTCTGCACTTTTTTTTACAGGGAAAAATAATAATATTAACCTTATTCTTGTCAGGGTGGATGAGCCTTAAATCAGTATATAAACCACAGGCCTTCAAAAAAAAACATAGTAATAACCATATCAATCACTATCTATCCAACACTAATGGCACTGAGTGCATCATATCAAGTTTTTAATGAAAGGCCAGTTTCAGCAGATATGTCTGTCTAACGTCAGTGTTTGTGTGTGTGTGTGTGTGTGTGCTTGTGTTGTGTTTGTGTGTGCTTGTGTTTGTGCTTTAATAGCAGCGCTCCTGTGCTGCCATAGGGGAAAGTATGTGTAGAGCGGCAGCTGCAAAAAAGGGCCTCCCAAACCCGAGCTGACGCGAAGTGACAGCTCTGTATATCTCTCACTGGCACTGACAGCTGACAGATGGATAGCACTCATACACCGCAGGAAAAAAAGACAGAGAGAGCGTGGGGGAGGACGAGGAGGGGAGGGATGGAGGGAAAAAGAGAGAGAGAGAGAGAGAGAGAGAAAGCCCCCAGGATGATTCGCCAGCATTGCTCTCTGTTCAGAGGGCCGGCGTTTGATTGAGTGCTACAGAGAATAATAAACCCTCCACTACCCGGTGCAGTGCCAAGCTTTCTCTCCCTCCTTATCTCTCGCTTTCCCCTCCCTTTCTCTCTAACCCCGCTCCTCCCTTAATTCTCTCCTTCTCTCCCCAACCCTTTTATTGTCACCCCTCCTTTGGTGCTTTGCTCTTGCTCCTTTATGCTACGCCTCCTATTCCCCAGGCCCGTCTTCAACACCTCGTGGTATATCTTTATGTTTTTTCTCTCTCTACTCGCTTTGCTCGCCCCTTCGCTTCGTCTGCTATCTGCCTCTATCTGCCATCCTCATGTATTTGTCTCTCTCTATCTGAGGTGTGAGAGACAGGGGTAAGAGGTCCCTGTCAAACAAACCAACAGTACTCACTCACAGCTATCCCCCTGTGTATCTGACTGTGTATCTGGATCTGTACAGCCCTCTCTGTTTCCACTACTGCAGATACGGGGAGCGCACAACCACACACACACACACACACACACACACAAACACACACACACACACACACCAGCTTTCACCACAGCGGGGGTAACATGTGATGTACAATACAAGCAAATGCTTTAAATCAAAGGCAAGTATACATGCATTATGCTTTGAGACTGGTCGTGTGAGGATGAACAAACACTTAACAAACTAGTCTGAAAAATGTCTAGGGACATTGACTGGGGATTCGGCACTATAAATACCAGTTGGTTAAACTAATTATTAATATTTCATTAATTTACAAAGCCTGTTAACTGTCGCACATGAGATGTTGCGTCACCCGACACCAGCAGCGGCTGCAGCCCCCCAGCAGATGAAGCAGACGTCTCACAAAACCAGTGTGGTTTGACAGTATTTGATCTGGGAGCGATGTATGTGTGAAGAGAGCGATCCGTATCCACACTTCATATAATCTAGAAATAACTAGCCTTCATTCATGTCACTCTGGTTTGTAAATACCACAAAGTAATACACAAAAATATACATTGTTTATTGAAATGATTGTGGTGGACATCTTTGGTATCCAGAGGTTTTATGTGTACAATAAGATTCAATGTCCACTCCAACTCTTATTTAAATATGGATCAACAAGACACCATAATCACAACAGCTGATAACCCAGATGTTATGTTAATATATTCAGGAACTTCTGGTCTTATAAAGCATGAATGAATAGTAACACAGTCCTTGAGGCCATTTCTCTATTCTGTGGTCAGCACTGTAGTGATCACCGTATGTTTTTGCTCATGAGTGTAATGTTCTACAATTAAGTTTACACAATATCTCACATGAGGCAAAGAGCAACATCATTTTATTTTCTTTCAGATGATAATAAAACCTGTCTGTTTAAAGTGATTGTGTTCATCATGAGACTATAGTGTCAGTTATCCAGAGAGTGACCTGACATTTTGAGGGAGGATTTTTAGATTTTTTTGGGGCGTTAAAACTGCACAGTTGTGAAGATTTATTTTTCTTTACATTCCATTTCAATAAGTTAGTTTAATGCTAATACTCCAGTTTAAAATAACACCGGCTGCTAGTCTACAGGATACACTCAGCCAAACCCAGCTGACAGTTATAAAGTTTAGACTTTGCTGAGACTGTTTTGGAGAAATAAATTCTATAACCCAGGACAAATTGCTTAGTATTTCATGAGTTCACACTTACATTTTATACTTTGTCAAACTCAACTTTAGCTAGAGCTAAATAAATTTGTATACTCTGCAATAAAAGCCATGAGTAAAAATCAGGGGGCTCCTCACCCCTACATGTACCTTTACCACCTTTACGCCATCCTGCACTCTGATTGGCTAGTTGTCGCTGATTCATCTATACATTTAGCTGACAAGAAATCTACAAGGAGTCCTTGACGTGACAGCACCCTCCTCTGGGGCCTTTGTTGACCACTTTAAAAATTCTAATTGGTGTAGTGTGAATTAAGAAGGAACACTCTGTACAACACAATACAGATCGACAGCACGACTATCTGCAGTCTCCAGACTTTTAATACTTCACTACAGATTACAATAGGTTACAAGGTTACAATTCACAATGTTGCATGTAAAAAATAACACAAACAACCTATCAACCAGGACATTATTTAACAGGACTTGGTGCAAACTGAAGCCTAAAAGGCCAAATCCTTCAACTCTAATGATGATAAATAATTTGGATATTCTCTTTTTATGGAGGCACACAAAGACACTAAAGTATTATGATGTACTTTGGAGTATACTGTACTAACTTACATTCATTCTCTGACTATGTAAGTGGTGCGCACACACACACACAAACACACACACACACACACACACACACACACACACACACACACACACACAGGTTTGTGTCATTCAAACAAAGCCTCTGTACCAGGCTCAGCTCCACACCATATCTATGGATGAAGGTTTGGCACATGGCGACAAGCGACCCTGTCTTTGGTGACCACTGCATGGCGGAGGCATTAAATGGGCACCTCTGTGTTGTGGTTCCCAGACGCTGCTGAATCGCCTTTTTCTCTCTGCCCGTACACGTGCACACACACACACACACACACACACACACGTATGTTCAGTTCCGCTCTATTTTCCATCTCCTCCGTGAGGGTTAATCTGTGGATGTGTTCCAGTGCCCTCCTTCTCCCTTTCTGTCTCTTGCCCCCGCCAAAGCCCCCACCCCTCCTCCTCCTCCTCCTTTTCTTTCCCCTCTCATCCCTCCATCCCCTGGGTCTGTAGACGGCCTGTTTCTCTGCATCCCAACATAGAGGAGGGAAGCTAAGAGGCCGCCTGGCTGCTTGGCCGGCCGGCTGGCATAGAATTGAAAGATGTTTACTAAATAGCCCCCATGTCCCTGCGCCTGGCATTTAGTAGTCAAGACTCTGCTTGTCTGTTACAGCATAAAGTTGAAGGGGAAATTACTCCCAGCTTGTCCTGGTGACATACTGCCTCCACTGTGCGTTCTTTCTGGGGGCTGTGATCACAGCTTTCAAATATTTGAATTCCGTATTTCAATTAACACTCAGTTTTGAAACATGTTGTTGAACCTAAGGGAAACGCATTGGGAATTTTTTTCACCTACTGCAACATTCAGCTTCATGCTCATTGTGACTGACGTTGACACGGGATGATAAACAGTGCCTCCTAGTTGCTGGGGGACAGGAGTGTTTTACTGCACACTCACATCCCAGAGTCACACTTTTGTCTGTTGTCAGGATTTCTATGTGAACATACTGAATGGAAGTTAATGAGTCGTTAAGATGGAGGTTTTTAGGCAGAGGAACTAATTTATGCAGCCAGGTAAGCTCACAAACTCTTAATGTCTCTCTAACTGCTTTTAGACATACACTTAACCCTGGAGTTAGTTGCTCTGGACATGTTCCAGCAAAGCCCCATAGCAAATTGTCCGGAGAATGTCTAAGGATACAGAAGGACAATGTTCGGACAATTCACAGCGAGCGAGTGGGTGTGATGATTTTTGTAACACACGGCAGATGCTGAAGTGAAAAAGAGGTGCTATACACATGGAGGATGTCATTGAACATGTTAACTTGGAATGACCACAATGTTCAAGAGCTGTCGGCCGTAAGAAAGGTCAGATTGTCTTATCCTCCCTCCTGCGTCCATAGTCATGACTTTAGAGGACATTACACTGATTAACATTGATGTACATTAGTTACTTAAGACTTGTAGTGATTAGGTTTGTCCCGGGTCAAAATGATCACTAAAAGCGGTTAATGACTATTAATGAATTGTGTAGCTTC
>NC_070635.1:22711678-22823755 GCF_947347685.1 Pleuronectes platessa | reverse complement strand
GAAATTACGCCACAATATCAACACTGATCATCACGGAATGATCGATACTTTTCTCAAATGAGTTAAATCTTCCTTCATAACTGTATAATTATCAGTCCGTCCTGCTCTCTCTCTCTCTCTCTCTCTCTCTCTCTCTCTCTCTCCTCTCTCTCTCTCTCTCTCTCTCTCTCTCTCTCTCTCTCTCTCTCCCTTTTTTGCCTCTCATTGACACTTCCCTCATGTTGACAGAGATGGTAAGAAAGAAAGAAAGAACATGAGGCTGATACAAAAACACACACAAACAGTGTGATCCTGTGATTATCAGGGGTGTGCTCGGTACACTATAACCAAATTATTTGAATTATTCAAATAGCATTTGTATAGTGTCGATTCTGTCCCAAGCTGTTTGATAAATGGTTGATGACTATATCTGTGATCTCTCTAAGTGGTTTCCACAGTACTTGCCTCACCCTAACTCTAACCCTAACCATAACTTAACCCTAACCCTAATCTAAGCCTAATCTTAACCTAATCGTAACTTTTAAACATGCCTTTGTTGTATGTAACGTACTGATTTATGTTATGGGGACTTGATTGTCGTCCCCATAACCCGATAAACAGATTTAGGTCCCTGCAACATGAATAATACCTGGATCGCACTCACACACACACACACGCAATCTCAGATCCCCCCATCTCCCTGACTGTGATAGGGACAAACCAGGCTCATCATAAATCAAGATGATAAATCCTGATCATAAGTCAGTCAGGCTGGTGTCAGAGCCAGCAGGCAGAGACATGCCCTCAGACGACAGGGACACCGGTGACACCCATCACCTTCACATGTCACCCAGCTGAGACACACGGCGCACACACACACGCAAACACACACATCCACAAACACACAGGACTCTCTGTCCGCTACCACTTGCTCCCCTGTCCTTCAAACATCTCACCAAGGACATGGATCTAAAACACACAAACGCAGACACACACACACACAGGTACACACTGTACACATTCCACTCAAGATAGAGCTATCTGTTACCCAGCCAACACCAGACCAAAAAAAAGAGACGATTGCATTCAGTCGTCTCCACAAGAATTTCAACTCTTTGAGAAGGCCTCAGCTATTAGCCTGGGCCGACCCTCATTAACGGATCGACATTGATTCCTCCTAACAAGCTGTTTACCTAATTAAAACTAGAAACCTCACATCGGTTTGCCTAAATAAATATGTCTATTAAAATATATCTTCCTCGTGCACAGACAGGGGGATGAGTGGCTCATTTCTCAGCGCCCTGCTTTGTGAGAGGACGTGGAGTTAAAAAACACACTCGGAAAGGTGTTTGACGGACCTGGTCCTTGTGCCGCTTGTCACGCGCATTTGATATTTTGATAGCTTCCCGTCTCTTCCCATTAGCCCCCGGGGTCTCGAAACCATTTTAGATGTTTATCGGCAAAGCGCTGGGGGTTAATTTCGTGTCTCGTCAGGAGCGCCGGCACAGAGCGGTATCGCACTGTCACCCATCGTGGCCGATCGCCGCAATCGTCCCCGGCTTATCGGGGAGAGTTGTGTTACACTGACTGACACATGACAATGACCCCGGCGACTCTCTGAGGGCTGATAGCATCTGGGCTTTCTTTTCGCTACCTCTCCACACCTTCCTGCTTCCCCCTTACTTGCAGCCCTCCCCCTTCTTCTACCCCCCTGACTGCAGGCAAAGGAGAAATGGGGACTTTGTCTCCGGGGAATTGGAGAGTAGGAGGAGAGAGTGTATGGTGTCTTTGTAGGAGTGTATTACTCACGCACATGCACAGATAACACACACAAAGCCAACCCGGGTAAGCTCAGCGCGTGCACACCAGCATGCAGGCTCTCTGACTGAGCAGAGAGTGTGTGCGCGTGTGTGATAATATGCATGCCTATCTCTGGCCATCCAGTTTTATCAGCAACAAAAAGGTATTGGTTTCACTGTTTGGTGTGGAACAGCACGGAGCCACGGGGCATGGCTGCTCAATAATCTGCAAACACATTGGGAGAAACACACACACAAGTACACACACACACAGTCTAACATATTCACACAAACATGTGACACACATGTTAAGTCGAATATACACGCAAAAGTACACAAAAAATATATACAGCCCGATATTCGGTGGTTCTCTCTGGTTGTCCATCAATACTCTCCCATCTCCATTCTCCCCTGTCTTCTCTGAGACATGGGCCAGTCCTTTATTCTTCCCCTCCGCTTTAATCCCCTATTTGGTTTCAGCTGCTGGTACTGAGGTAGTGTTTATCTTCACTCGTACACACGTAGCCGGCCTTAGATTAGGTTTTGAGTGATTGATTTCAGTGGCAATACTTTTATTTATATGACTTTTAAGTCAAATACAGAAATAAAAAGTGGTGTCACTGGTTTTGGGCTATTTCTTTGAGAACGGCAAAGAAATAAGACATGGCCTCTTTAGGTTGCAGACAATGCAAAGAGGCCAGAGTCTGATTTCGTAGGAAAGAAGATTGCTGAGAAAACAGAAAGAGGGTGCCTCTCTTTAAACGCATTAGAAGTGAGAAAAATAACATTTCTGCCGGGGGGGGGGGGGGGGGGGGGGGTCATATGCCAAATCGATCAGGAAGCACTGGTCTAGGCAACAGTCTTTGTTTATAATATTCACATAACTTATATATTCACACCAAGACAGCATGGGTAATTGCCCAATGATATATTACTGCTGGACTGAATGAAATTAAACTAATTCTCATAAATCATACATCCACTCTTATAATTCTCCTGTTGGACAGCAGCAATACCGAATGTGTTATTTACAGTCACTAGATGATGCATTTGTGGATATTTGTAAAGACAGCAAAAGGCAAATGGATGTGTACGGGGGTCTGCTGTTTGTGTGCGTGCGATTGTGTATGTGCGTAATGTGTGTGTGAGTAATTCTTTGGGCGGCAGCCATGTCAATCAGCCCCCTGCAGCGCAACTGCCCTTCACACTTCTGTTTATCTGCTGCTGCTGAGGACTGGGAAGACTGATAAGAGTACATCACTCCTCTGTCTCCCTCACTCTCTCTCTCTATCCGTCTCTCTCCGCCTTTCTCACACACAAGCACATTACACACAAACGCACACAGATTGCCAGCAATACCCTGTAGCATCGGTGAAGTTCATCAAGGCTGTGTTTGAGCACAATCGTGAACAGCATCGCCTTGTTTGAAGTGAGACCTGTCCATTGTTGGTATTCACCCCGTCACGTGCTCTTTGCTCTCTATGCAGCCTTTGGGTGTTTGGTGAAATCAGATGTTTAATCTGCATCCAGTGAGAGTACAGCGGGCTGTGGTGCTCGTGTTAATTACTCAGATGTTGACAATGATCACAGTGATGTCTCTAACGGTCAGGGGACGGAACCCTTTCTGTGTTTTCAGCTCGCTCGTCGAGGCTCCGTGTGTGTTTGAGCCGTTTCAGATTCTACCCTGCATTGTAATCAAGAGTCAAAATTCATTTTGCCTATCAAAGCATTTGCCACTGGCAATGTTGATTAGCACAAAGCCAACGTTTCCCCCCCCCCCCCCTTCTTTCTTTTCTCACTGTCACCTGAAACGTTCTATTGTCACATCTCCACCATTTTCTGGAGACTTTCCTGAAAACTGGCCATTGTTACCATGGTCGCAAGACTTTACTGGCAGCTATTGTGCCACCCATGTACACCTGTCACTCCGAGCACACGCACACACAAACAAACACCTACACACACACACACACACACACACACACACACACACACTCTCTCTCTCTCTCTCTCTCAATATATCAGGGTAGATGTGAGTCTATGGATGTGCTGAGTGTTCAGGGAGTCCATGCGTGTTTATTGACTGTGTTCAGTTTGCACGGCTCTTTATGTGTGTGTGTGTGTGTGTGTGTCTGGGGGAGTGTGTGTTTGTGTGCCTGTGTGTGTCCTCACTCAGTCAGCCAGCTGAGTCTGCAGTCAGTTTACGTTTGACTGCAGGGCAAAAGCTCGAGCAAGAAATGAATTCTGACTCGCCGAGCGCCTCACATAAATTCCTTTTCTCATATTCCGACACAAAAGACAACATATCTGCATTGCATTAGCCCTGGGACTCCTGTCTCATTCTGATGATGATTTAGGGATGTTGAGATCTCCCCATGAACATCAGAGGCGAGCCGGAGAGAAACAGTAAGACCGAGATAAAGAGGACAGACACAGTGAAACATGGTTTTGGGTGTGGGGTGAGGGGCTGCGATGAAAGAAGCAGAAGGGATAAATTGTTATTTTCACATGCTTTCAATAAAAATACTGTTTTCCCCAATTATTTATCTGCGATTACACTTCAAGTCAACATGCTGTTAAATGTCATTGTTCAAAAACATGTTGCAATAGAAATGTTGCTTGGCAGCTGTAAAGCTAATAACTTCCCATTACAACATATTCTGTTGTGCTCTATCTGTGTTTCTAATGGATATGTTTCTTAGTTCCAGGTCGCCTGTGTATCGCTGGGCCAACATACAGAGACAAAGAACCATTGACGCTCAATTTCAAACCTACACTAAGTGGAGTTTTCGGGGTGAACATTAAAACACCACACTGATTTGGAATACAAACCAGGAACCTTCTTGCTGTGAGGCAACCGTGCAAACCACTGCTCATTATCGGTATCTTTTCACACAAAAAGATGCCAAATTAACCAATTTGCCAACGAGAGACATGCAGGATTATACTTTATTTTAAGGAAACAACACTAGATTTCCATTAGATCTCAGTACTGCCACAAGATGGCGCTGTGGTGAGAGTAGAGATTCGAATCGAGAACAGTTGAGAACCAGTTGAGAACCACTTTCTTATTGTCCGAATATTGGAATCGTGTGACTCCAGGTTTATCAGTGGCTTTAATTGATGTCTTAACAACAGTTGCCCATCGAAACACAATGAAATATTCTATACACTGCAACTTGCACCAAGACGGAGCAATGTTGTACGGAAAGAAACGTCCATAATGTGGCCTATTTTCACCAAGACAGATGAGGAAAGATGTTAGTGGTGGTTTCTGTAAATCTGCATCTGAGTCACACACATCTTCTGGTCCTCTGTTAAACTGTGTCCAGACTCAGAGATAATACAACAGCTGCTTTTCATCACTCAGTATTGTTTAGGAGTCCGTAATGTAGTCGATAGAGAATCGGACTGATACGCAGAATCAATGGTGGCATCGGTATCAACAAGATCTTATCAATGACCATCCCTGGGTTAAAAAAAAGAGAGAAGTAGAAGGATGTCAACACTGACAGCATTGATTTCACCTGTGGTTTGTAGAGGTTGTTTGTTTGGCATGAAGATGTTTCCAAGATGAAAAAATACAGTGTGTGCTCAGCTTGACACATTCACAGAGGAAGTAGTCTCTGGTCTTGAGAAGGGCCATTTCTATTTTTTGTTTTTTCTACAAGAGCATCTGTGAGAACAGTTGATATCTTAAGCACGTACTGTGCTCACATTGTGTTCACATTTTACTTTAGAAAAAGGTGCTGCGGTGCATCGCCAAACCAACATGTCAGCTCTCAGTGCTGCTGCAGTGCTTTTGTGATGAAGGTAACACCATCTACTCCGAGTGGTGAAAGGATGAATGTCATTTGTTTGTTCTTGCACAAATCATATTGTATCTCTAAGGATAATCAATAAAAACCTTGATCACAAATTTCAATCTCGACAAGGACCATTAACACATGATTAGATGATAACATTTAGCAAAATCTGTTTGACACATTCACAAATTCAGGCTACATCCAAAAGACCACGTTTTCTTGTTTTCAATCTAAAATCATATCAGTTTCAATCCCCTTCCATACTAACACACCACATATCAGTGACTGCTAAAGTAGACCGGGTGTGCTCATGGTGGTGTAAACAGGAAGGCCTGTGTGTGCTGGTGTATAGAAGAAGCATTTGGTTGTGCAGAATTATCGCAGATTTTTTCAATAGTAGCTCGTCCTTATCGTGTAAACAGTTATAGGATTGTACAATGCAGAATTTAACTGCACAACAGATGTTACAACAGGGTCAGCAATGCTAGCAATTGAATATCCATGTTACGGTCTACAGTGGTAGCCAAGACCAATGCCGTTACCGACCCAATCAGCCAGTGGTTGTGAGTGTCTGCTTCATGGTTTCCAAGCATCTCCATTTGTGCCCATCCAGACTAAAAAGCAGCTCCGGAAATTTCCAAACTAAAACTCTTTTTAGCAGCTAAAACCCAGGAGTAGCGTGGACGCCAGGTCTCTCTGTATCAGAGTTGATAAGTTTTCATATGAAAACATTGTTGTATGGCTCAACAAGCACTTACTTTATCCATGCACCCTATTGCTTGATCCAGGATGGACTGAATTAATTTGCCAGGGTAGGACACCATCTATATCAAAAAGGAAATACAATTTGCATTTGTAGGTCTAGTTTAACATGATATTCTTGATACTTTGACCTTTTCTCATTTGTATAACAAGTCACCGATTGACCAACGCTGACTGCATCAATGGTGCTTGACTGCATTGAAACTGTTTTTTGTATTGCCATGTTCCAGACACAGTGGAGAGGTTGACATTGAAAAAGGTTTTAACCTTCATTGTGAGCTGCAGAGATGGAGATGGTGATACGTCGCGGGGTGGGGGGCACTCACTGTATGGATGTGTGTGATTGCGTGTGTGTATGAAGGGGTCTCTTGGTATCAGAAAGGAAAGGGTAACATGCAGGTGTGAACCTCTCATTACCCAGTGGCATGTGTCCTGTCAGTCATCCATTGTTACTGGCCACGTTCACATCTGAGCTCTTTCACATTACTCATCCTCTGTTTGCCCCACCTGACCTCTCTCTCCCTCTCTGTGACACACATGCACACACACACACACACACACACACACACACACACACACACACACACACATACACACACACGCAAACATACAGTACAGCTGAGTATTCAGGCAGACAAAGCCTCTGTGCTCTACAATATTTATACATCTCAGTTGTTCTTCTCTCCTCGACTTAGAATAGGTGAAATCGTTTTGCAAAATGCTGCTTATACATTATTTACCTTCTTTCCTTTTGTGTGTTCTACTCACCCTTCCTTTGAAGCACCACATCTCGAACATGAGTGCAAAAAATTCTACTTTGTTACAGTGTATGTCCCGGTACATAATCAAGCTTTTTAATGTTGTAGGTCTTTTTTAAGTGTTTATATTGTAGGTAGACGAGCCATACGATTCTCAGAACTTAGGTCCATGCCATCTTTACCCAGGAAAGTAAGGGTTGGGCCTGAGTAGCCTGACTACTCAGGTTACTTAACTATTTCATGCAGAAAAGCTATGTAAAATTTTAGTTTTCAGTTTTTTCTCCCCTCCCCTCCTTAATTATGTCAGTTGATTGTTTTTCTGTTGGGAAAAAAGTATTTAAAGAATAACTTTTATTGCAGCATTAAGCATCATTTGGAAACCTGGCAGTGTGGCGCTTATAGAGCATACATCACATGTGTCAAACTCAAGGCACGCGGGCCGAATCCAGCCTGGGAATGAATTATCTTTGGCCTGCATGATAAAATCTATTTACTATCTATTTAGAGCAGTGTTGTGCAAGTTCACACCTCTCATGAACTAGTTCAAAGTTCAGTTCATACAAGTAAACATGAATAGTTCATGTTCATAGTTCACCATTTAAATTAATGAGCTCCCAACTACGGTTCGGAGCCGAGACACTGGCCAGAGAAGAAAAAACTTGGAATACGTTGCTTGTTTGGTCTACATTTGTGTAGTAAATTATTTTTGGTTGTTATTTGCCTGTAGAAATTTTTTTCACTTGAAATTACTCTGGACAAACTTCAGATAGAGCGATAAGCAATTAATGAAACTGATTTTATTACTTCTTTTTTTTTCAATGTATATTTACTATTTTTATTTCATTTATTTCAATTATTTAATTTATTACATAATTAATGTTGTTTTATCAGCAATACTCTATAGGCCTTGTTAGTTCCAGGTTCAATATGTGTACTAAGGTTCTTTCAATAAGTTTTCAATAAACGTTGAACCCGTCTGGCCCTTGACTTGTAGCAATTTTTTAATTTCAGCCCACTGTGTATTTGAGTTTGACCCCCCTGGCATACATGTTCAGAAAGTATTCAGATACAAAGTTCCAGCCACAGTTTTTTTTGTGTTCAGGAATATCACAACAGAGTATAAGTCAAATTTTAGGGCCCAGACATGAAAGAGGTCCCCTGAAGACATCTAATTATGGTCAAAAGCAACAACAATTTTGTGAGAAACACTTTAAATTATGACCAGCCATGTACAGACTCCTGCAATGACCCCATGGTCCGAAATGCCGATACAAAGCACAATGCCACTAACATTCTGTAAGAAGTTTTTTAATTTTAGAGGATTTTTTGAAGACGACAACGTGAGGATTGGTTTGGTTCAATGTAGGGCCCCTTAGGTACCATTTCCCTGAGGCCCCCAAAGTCCTTTGAAACGCCCCTGGAAGTTTTTCATATAAGATACTGAGTCTTTGATGAGCAGGAGCTTATGTAGGCTCCTCTGTGGCGAAGTCCACATCACTGAATGCAGGAGAGGGGGAGCAGGGTTTGTATGTTTTGGGGTTTGGGATGGGATGGGGAGGGGTGGGAGGACAGTTTTCTGTATAAGCTGGAGCTGTGGATTTAGGGGAAAGAAGAGGGGGGGTGAGAGGGATGGAGTGGCTGTGGTGCACACATCATTTCATGGGTGACAGAAGATGGAGAGCCCCCAGTGGGTGCCTCCTTCTGCTCTGAGATGCCAGGGGAGACAGCCTTCCTGGACTCAGAGAGTGAATGAGAGAGAGAGAGAGAGAGGGAGGTGAAGAGAGTGAGAAAAGAGATAGAGAGAGAGGGGGGGGGGGGGGGGGGTGGGGGGTCACGACCACAGCTGGATGATTTCATTCGTACCTTGCTTCTCTCTCTTCCCATCCAGTCCTCCGTCCCCTTGACGCTCCTTCCTCCATTTCTCTGTCCTCTCTCTGAGAAGCTGTGGACAGGAGGAGACAATAATATTTTCTGAATTTGGCTTTTTGATCTTTAACTGCATGTCCCATGAGAACTGCATGTATCAGAGTTTTGCATTTAGAAACACAACTCTAATTCATTTGCATTGAAGAGAATCACTGGTTCAATTTTCCTGGCTTGTCCCTCGCCCTTTTTGAAAATGTCGTCACGATTCTGAGGTTCAACTCATAAATACCATGAGAGGCGTATGGACTTTTCTTGTGAACACAGTAAATCTCAAGTTCATGGAGATATTACCCTGGTAAGTAGAGTAAGATGATCTCCAAAGATTCAGCTATTGGCTAACATCACATTTGAGAGCAAACCATCCAGTTGTTGAGATATTTCAATCACGGACTAAAGTTGACAATTGATCAATCATCGACTAGCGTATTCTTACAACAAGCACTTTGTTTGAGGGTGAAAGAAAAGAACATCATTGTCAGTAATAGTTTAACTAATTTGGCATATCACGTCAGTTGTCCGAATAAGAATATGTGTAAACTTTGCATTTTGGTTCATAGGTGTATAATGCTTTCCTCTTTCTTTGTGACAGTGTTAGTTCTCCTCTCTGACATCACAGAGATTCCCTGAAGACATTATCTGGAGGACAAGGATGTGATTTGTCTCTTTATCAGTCACTTTCTTCTAAAGCACATGCACAGGTTAGCAGACTCAAGGCCAAAAACAATGGAGGCATGGAGTCCACATGACCGCCAGCCCATGGCTATATTTCAATCAGCGCTGTTACCCCCACCTCCTACGCTTCCTGCTCCACGCTCTCCTCTTTTTTTCCATGCAGAGGAGGCGGAGGAAGGAGAGAGATCAGACCACACATACAGATCCAGGCCTCCACCCTCCACCCCCAGCCTCCAGTTCCCCCGCCATCTGTGCACGTCCCTCTGCCTGCAACTCCACAACAACAAGGCCCTGAACCTCCGCTGAGGAGTCAATCCATCACTGGAGAACGAGGGAAGGAGACAGAGGAAGGAAGTAAGGGGAGAGAGAAGATGGGGGGTTGGGGGGGGGGGGGGGGTGCATAGAGAAGCAGAGGTGAGGAAAAGCAAAAGTGAGATGCCATGAAACTTAATCACAGAAAGGGTCGTGTCGGGCAGAGGAGGGGAACAGATTAAATTAGCATAGCATTAGATATGGAAAATGATCTCTGTCAAAATCATCCGCTGCACAATTATAATATGTTAATTACTTATTTCATTAAGGAAGTTTATTATGGCCTCACAGATGAAATCATGCAGGCCAAAGACACCTGGAGGAAAAGCACTGATGCCTGAATATCTCTCTCCCTCTCTTTCCCTCTCTCTCCCCCGTCACTCTTCAGTCTCATCTGCCTCCCCCCCCCCCCCCCCCCCCCGCCATCCTCATTCCTTCACTCTTCTCTCTTTGTTCCGCGCTGCATCACTCACAGTGTCACCCCTTTAAAACACAATGTTTAATAATCCTCTGCGATTGCTGAAGGAACGTTACAACAGCGACCACCAGAGAAGAGGTTTGATGTTTACCTCTCTGTCTCCTGTCGTCTGTGGTCCATCAGTAAAAGTGTGTATATAAATAGTCTGGATGTGGAAGTGAGGAGCGAAATACACACACAGAGAAACGGTGCAACACACATGTCCATGCAGGCTAATGTAAAATTGTCAAAAGCACCATTGCATAGGCTGAAATACTCACTTCCAATAAACAATCGCGAGAATTGAAATAAAGAAATAAAGAGCAAGACTTCTATCCCCCGGGATTTTAGTATTATATTATTGTTAAACATTTGAGTGCTTTATTTGGATGAAAAGTGAATAACTTTATCTGTCCCTATATAGCAACAAGAAGTGTCTCAACACTCAATTATTGAACCTCCAGTGATCGTGCGTTATTCATTCATGAAGTCAATGTATTCCGTCCCCACCCACGTGAGGAGAAACTCACCATTGTTTCTTGTGACATTTCAAAAGTTCAGATGAAACCTGCTTGACAGTTGGATGCAAACGAGGGGCACGGGGCAGTTTGCATTTGTTTTCCGCAGCCCTGCTGTTTGGCTCGCTGGCTCGTTGCCTTCCTGGCTCGTCAACGCCGGTCGGACAGACAGACGATGATGATGACAGTCATCAGGGATGTAGCAGCCCTTCCGCCTGTCCGTTCGACAGTAGGAGCGAGAGGAGCAGGTGCACAAAACAGAGAACAAAGAGGAAGGAGTGAGTTTAGAGACTGATAAAGAGAGAGAGGTTAAATGAGGACAACAGAGACCCCTCTTCATACCGGGCATCATCATGTTCCCCCAGGTAATTCTGGATTAAAATCAAGGTCAGTGAAATACAACAAATACAGGCGTAAATGTGCTTGATCACTATAGCAAATGGACAGTATGTATTTAGTGCTTTTCCAGTCCGACACTCAAAGCAGCCGCATTCAGCCATTCACACAAGGTATCAAGCTGATAGGAATAGTGCACCGATACTTTTTAAATCACTCATCTATTCACCACCATGGCGATGAAGGGGTGGGTGGAGGGTTTCAGTCCATTTCTGGAGTTTCAGGGGTAAACAGTGTTGCAGCCAAAGTGACCACTTCTTCAGATGGAGTAAAACAACAGAAACACGTAACATGTCTCCATACTGCTCCTGTGGTATCATCCAAGTGTCCACAAGCCCCGATGTTAATATTCGACTCGAAACAAGGTAATTTGCCCAGTGTTTTTAAGCCTAAAAGTACACTACCAGAAGTGGCGATGCTAGCGGACGTAGCTACACGAACGCACACCCCGCCCAAGAGCCGTTGGGCGACAGTGTGTGCGGTTTTCCAGTTTGCCATGCGTACTTGAATGTGCGTATCAGAAGACCTTTAGGCTAAAAACAAAGTGTAAATGAAGTAACTTCGAGTCGAGTATGAATGTTGAGGCTTGTGGACACTTGGATGACACCACAGGAGCAGTATGTCTGAAATAACTTCAATTGTATTGGATTTGGCTGCAACACTGTTTACCCCTGAAACTCCAAAAGTGTTTTGTGGACTCAAGCACTTCAGCCACCCGTCCATCTGCATAGTGCTGAGTAGATAATGAGTGAATGAAAATTTTTTGGTGAACTATTCCTTTAAGGATACAAGGAGACTGGAGGAACTGGGGGTCGAACCAACAGTCCTCTGGTTAGTGGACGAGCCAGAGTCATGCCGTCTGATTAGTCAACCGAATTTCCAAAACTGAATGTGGTCGACAAGGCACTGTCTCTAGACACAAAGGTAGCAAAGCTAAGTCCACATGTATATAAATATCCTAATAATTAGTTGCATCAATGAGTCCCAGTCTCAAAGTCTAAAAATGAACAGAAACAAAATTGTCAAGAATATTTGTTGCTTTAATTTCTACTTTGTTCATTTATATTGTAAATTTCTAATTGATAATACTGCACTAATGTCAGATGAGTATATGGAGGCAAAAACAACAATGTGATCTTTGCTTATAAACGTTGTTGTTCGCTGTATCAAGTTATTGATTTTGGATTTATTACTCTTTGCAACTTTACCCCCTGGAGAGAAATTCACCTGTCAGGGGTTAAGTATCTAGCTGAAGAATACACAGATAGATCTGGCCTCATGAGGAACTGAACATGCCACACCTAAACGCATCATACCTACAAAAGATGAAGATGGGAATTAAATACTAGATATTACTCATTCAATTATAACTACTATTACAAATTGGACAGATTTGACCTCTTTTTTTTACTATATCTGTACAGGAATCATTCCAAGCCTCACATACAGTGAGAAGAGCTACTGATGCAGTGTTGGTTTCAAAGGAAGCAAAGTGATTTTCAAAGAAGATTTATAAATATATAATTATGCATATCGCATGTTCATTTTGTAAAGATAACTGCTACATCCCTGATTTAGTGATTTGCTAATAGATTCAAATGCATGAATCAGAAATATCATATAAAAAGCCACAGAGAGATCAAAGACAGCTGATAAAAAGCTATAACATTTGATGCACGTACAGTATGCAGCAGGGAACTGGGAAAAACAAATTCAGACGTTTAACATCTCTCCGATGATCCCAAATTTTCAAAACATCTTTGCTGTTTAACATGTTTAGCATTCCAACTTCAAAAAATCCCATAGCGCCTCTCATATTGGCCGCGAGGCTTCAAGTGAAAACCGTATTGATCGCAAAGCGAGAGGACTTGCAGAAGATAAATAAAAGGAGAAAAAAAAAGGAGATGAGAGAAGAGAATCAGGAGATATATATGGCAAGAGAAAGAGAGAAAAAGAGAGACAGAGACAGGCCAAATAAACCAGGGGCAATATCTTCAGTATCTGGGGCTCTGTTCTGTTAGGAACACAAGGAGGAGGGAGGGAGGAGAGGAGGAGGAAAAAAGAGGAGAAAAGAGGAGCGGAGCAAGAACATCTTAGAGAGTGTGTACAAAGAGAATGAAAACAGACACACACTCACACACACCCGAAGGCTGAGGTCACAGTCAGAATGCTAGAGAGGTGCAGCGGAGCCAGCGGCTACGCAGAAACACCTCGCTCTGCCTTTAATATACCCGGTCCACTGCACAGATTTCAGAACAGATAGTCAAAAACAAAAATCAACGCCCCCAAACACACACAAACACACACACACACACACACACACACACCCTTAACCGTGTACATAAACTCTGCAGCCCCCATGCAGATGTTGTGTAGTTGGTTAGGTCTAGCTCATAGGGTGGGAATGGGTAAATTGTACGATGGCAGCCTCTGGGGAATTGCAGAATTGTCTCACACACAACACTAAACTCTCTCTCTCTCTTTCTCTCTCTCTCTCTCTCTCTCTCTCTCTCTCTCTCTCCACATAATACTCTCCCTATCTCCATCTCTCATGCACACACAAAGAGGGAGAAGTGAAAGGTAAGCTTTTCTTCTGGTTTCATGCATAATTCTGCCTCACGGCACCAATATGATGAATTTTCACAGGGAAGTTTTTGTTTCTTTTCCTCTTTGTTTTTGCTCGTGTGCTTTGAGGCCACGAGGTGTCGCGATGACAAGATAGTTGTCTTGGTTTGGGCAACAGCTTGTTTTCAGTCAGGACATTTATGAGGGGTTGAATCATTTATGCGCCCGGCGTCCCGGGCGTGTGACAGATCCCTTGGAAACACAAATTATCATGTTGACTCGCAACAAATACTGTGTAATTACATCATGGCCTGTCGAGAAGCATTAAGGAATCTTCTTCCTATCACCAAAGTAATGAGACGCTAATGCAGCTACATGTGACACTGTCATTGGCAGTTCAAATATTCAACCAAATACACTGCCACAGAATAATTATAAAATATCACAGATTTATAGGTTATGATATAAGAGGGTCTCCAGCATGTCGGCTCAATTTCAATAAAGGGTTCAGTAATAGATTCACCATCAGGGACAAATGTCTCTGAGGCCTGCTGCTACATCTGCAATATCCCCAGTGGATCAGACCTGCCTCTGATTTCATTTACACATTTCTATTCTTAGGTGAGGAATACAAACCGCCCTAACTTGAATTCCAGCAGCTGCTGCCATGTAAAAGAGTCACAAATGGGACAGTCCCCCTGCATGTGTTAGCGCTCCACTTGATCCATCAGGCATCCATCTATTCACAGAGGTCTCTTTAGGAGCCGACCGCTCAGGGCTGTTTGCCTTCGCGATGTAAGTGTGAGAGAAATTGGGAGGGCCGCAGCCCTTAATGGCGTTGGCCCCCTCCACCCACCCCCCCAGCCTCCTATCCTTAAATCTGCAGGGAATAAAGAGTGCCGTTAAACCAAACTGGAAGACAAATGGTTTTGTTCAATGGGAAGCCGCCTCCATAAATCCCCACTTAATGCGGCTGAGGAAGGCTGAAGCAGAAACAGGTGAATTCGCCGCAGTGAGGGAAGCCATTCATTACCTCCCAGGAGAGGGGGGAGCGAGAGAAGGAGAGGCCAGGTAGATGGACAGAGGGATGGACAAGTGGACGGACGAATTAAGAGAGATGAGAGCAAAGGGAGCACAGCTGCATTCTGGTTGTACAGAGCTCAGACTCATTAGACAAAATTTCAAATCACCAGTCATCCACAGTCTGATTTGAAGGATCAAATATTGGCTTGATTGATGATTTACTCTATGCCATGAGATCAATATATTATGGTTAACTGTGATAAACCTTCTACATCACTAGTTAAATATTTCATGAGATTCCTCTTGCAAACCGAATTAATGCTGCTGCTGATGATTTTTAAGTAGTGTTCCACCTTGATGGCAATACATTCTTACTGGTTCAATAAAATAACACATTCAAACAATCTAAATAATGAGCCTTGACAGAAATACTTAGTAAGTATGATAACAGTGGCCTCGGACCGATTTGGAGTCTCTGACCGTTGCCAAAGAGCTAAAAGTGATTTCTGTTCAATAATGCAATATCTGGGCACATGGCCGTGGAAAGGAGATATACTCTGAAGAGATGAGGCGAAGATAAGATGGGACGAGAGGCTCTGAAGGGTGAGATAAGTGAAGGGGAGAGGAAAGGTAGCATGAGGAACGGGGTGTTGGGAGAAACGAATGGCAGAGAAGTGGAGTTTGGAGTGAGCAGTAAGTGAGTTATATTTAAACCATTAGGCAGCTTATTCGCTCAGTACAAATGCAAATGAACCGGCATTATCATCACGGCCCTTTCCCTGGAAATCGACTCCCTCTGTAATACCTCGGCAGAAGTGGACCGGTCGTGAACCCTCCTCCTCTGCAGTGCCAGCTAGCCCTCAAATGGCCTACATAGACAGCTATTCACACACACATGCACACGCACAGACACACACGCTCACACACACGCAGCCAGTACCCCTCCTCTCCTAGGCACCCACCCAAATCAGAGATCAAAGGCTGGATTTGTAAAGCTAATGGCTGCTGCGCTGCAGCCAGGGACAGGGATAGAGAGAAGGGAGAAAGAGAAGAAAGGAAGGAAAAACAGACAGCAACAGCAGAGGCAGTGACACAGACACACGGAGGAAGAAAATGTCTTTGTATTTTTACCATTACAAAATTATTAAACGCAGCGTGGCATGTGGACGGCTACCGCAAATGCCACGCGGTTTAAAAATAAGGCGATATAGAGAATAGTGGGAGGTATCTCAGAAACACCTAGAGGAACGCCACACTGAGGCGTTCACACTTTAACTTTTATTGGGTACAATCTTACTTTTCGGCAAAGTGATGAGAAACACATCCACAGATGGTGACTATCTCTTGCTCATTACTGTGTGGGATTGTGGGATTGATGGTGTTGAAACAGACCTTTCTCTTTGTCTCACACATGGCGCAAGTGCTGCTGCTATTCCCACAGAGCACTGAGAGGCCATTGAGATAAATGGCATGAATACAAGAGAAGGAGTGAAAAAGAAGAGAGGGAAGGAGGAGAAACGCATCTTTTGCCTCAAAGAAGCAAACAGAACTCTCAGGGTTTCAGTCTGCCGGTTTGTATTGTCCCAACGATTATAATGCTTTAAGCCTGTCAGCAGAGCTCAGTCACTCCCACTCATCACATTGAAATCCTCACTGTCACAGAAAAAAAAAACTATTTTATCACATGCAATGATTTGGTGATCACAGAAACATATTGAGGAGCATATTTCACAGCTGAATCTAAAACCGCATGTATACTAAATCTCATATATTAACAGCTCAGTTCTTGGCTTGCTGTTTCCAGTTTGCTCAATTAGGAGCCATTTTGGTGGCGAGCAGCTCCCTGACAGTGATGAGAGGGGAAAAGTAGCTCTTGCATACATTAGCAGTGGAAACAGGCCAAAACGCTAGATTTCTCCTGATGACACCAACACTGTGACTTCATTATCATGACAATAAACAAGCGAAATGAGCAAAAATAAAACTGTCAGAGCAGCAGAAACGTGCCGGTGGCTGGTTAGAGTCTCTTCTATGATGTCGATACCTTATTCAGTGTGTTAATCAAGACAGCTGGTAATTGTCAATGGAGATTTAATGGTTTTGTGTCTCGTTTTCTGACAGCGGATAAACTGTATTGAGAGTATTTTTACCATTCCAGCGCCATAACCAGTCCTTTACTTTTGCTCGTGATGAAGATAGCCTTTGAGTGTACGGTCAACCCCACCCTCCTCCTCCTCCTCCTCCTCCTCACACTGTCCCTGAGACTCCATCAGTCATCATGATGGGGCACTGAGGCCCCTCCATATCCCCGTGAGAGAGAGGATGAGGAAGAGGATGATGCAGAGGGATGAGGGCCAAAGCCACAGCTCTTTGTCAGGTGACAAAAGCTTCCCAACACAACAATAGCTATCACTCACTCCCCAAGCCTGTCGGATTATACGGATCACTATACGGCTGCGGCGGTATGTGTAGGTGTCTGTTTAAGGGGTGTGTTTTTTTTTTGAGGGGTGGTGGAGGTGGGGGTTGGGTATTGTAGTCAAAGCTGGACATGGTTACAAGCCTCTCTGCTCTGCTCCACATTCAGTCTAAACACTAGATCACTATCATTCTGGTTACATAACCAAATCCTGGCTACATGGCCATTCGTGTCGCAGCATGGCAAGACAAGAAGGCAAGCCAGTGGGTCAGACCATTGCTGTTGTCTTATTGTATATGAGTGTGTGTTCTGGGTCAGGGGTTGAAGGAGAATGAAGGCCCTCTATTAAAGCAGATGTATTCATTGTTGGATACCACTTTTAACTTTTATTGAACAGTTGACACTACTGAGATGGCATGTACCAAAAACAATATAAACAATAATTTACAATATGCAACTTTGCCACAAGGGGACTCTAAACTCTAAATCATAAAAATAATAACAAATACCCTAGTTTGATGACCTTGTGAGGCAGCGGGGGATCATGGGAGTCTTCAACACCATTGCCAATGATAATCGACCTGATGCGACTCGGTCACTAATCATGTTCACGGATGAGTTAATGTATTAAAGTTTTATTCACACTACAAAGGAAACGGCTATGAATAAGTCATCCATTATAAGTGACAAATGCAAAAAGCCATCCTTCCAGCCATCCATCATCCATCCATACCAGTTATCCATTGACAGGAGGGAGCAGTTAGTACTGGAGCCAATCCAAGCTCCAGCACAAACAGTGGGAGTAGAAAAAAAAACTGGCTAGCAATGTGTTTTTCCTGCGTCATACATTATTTACCCCGGAAGTTATAGCAGAAAATGGCATAGCTAAAGTGAATATGAAGCAAGTAAAAGAAAACCAAAATAAATCGTCCCATTACGAAGAAAAAATTGCAGGAATGCTTTTTCATAATGTAAGTACATTAGTCAACACAATATATTAAAAGTTTTTTTTAGATAATTTACAATTGTTACATATTATATCTTAACATAAAGATATATAGTATAGTATAGTATCTTGGTAAAAATATTGTGGTCGCATTCATAAAGCATCAACAGGAAAATAGCACTTATTATACTGACAAAACTAGTATTGCATTGTTAGCATATACATCTCATGTGTGTCTTTGTGTCATCTGTGTATTTGGGTGTTAAAGGGATAGTCACCCAGAAATGAAAATTCACTCATTATCTACCCAGCCCTTTGCTGATAGGAGGGTGGGTGAAGTGTTTGAGTCCACAAAACACTTTCAGGGGTAAACAGTGTAACAGGCAAATCCAATACAATTGAAGACATTAGTGACTTATCTTCAGACATAATTAGACAACAGAAAAAAAACAGAAAATTCAGTGTTTGAAGCCACATTCAAATTTGTCTTGAAATTAGGTCATTTCCACTGAGTTTCAAGCCTTAAAGTCCACCAGAAGTGGCTAAGCTAGCAGACTTAGCATTACTGGTGGTCCCTGAATGCATCTCATTGGAAGATATCAGCTGACATTTAGGCGTAATTCCCGATGTTATGACCTTGTTTAAAATTGAATATGAATGTCGTTTAACAGCCAGTTAACTATTAAAACTATTAAAGTAGTTTTAATAGTTTAATAGATGTTTTAGTGTCAACTATGTCTTTAGGAAAATGAAATGCGTGCTGCTGGTGGAGGTGGGCGAGAGGAGTATTGACAGTGACCTCAAGTTCCACTCACTATCTCAAGTCAAAGTTCAGGCTGAGCATGACGCTAAAGGATCTGACGAGAGGGAGTGTGAGAGGAGGGCTGGGTTCCCACAACAAAACAAAAAATCAATGCATGGCCAGTGGTGGGTCTCCTTCTCAATCAGCCACCATGACAGCTGCTCCAGATGGCCACTGGGCAAGTTAGCTGTCAGGCCATCAGTATCATTATTACCCATAAGGCCCGGCACGGTCAAAAGGTCAAGGGGTGGCCTCTGTAAATTTGTCCGCTTGAAACACCATGGGGAAGTGCCAAATATTTGTATCACTGTCAGCAGGTGACATTTATCTATTTTATGTAAATGGCCGTATCGTATTGCAAGCTGAATGCACAAGAAAAACACATAAACTCTGAAGCAGTGGTGCAGAAAGGGATAATTCATCACGAGAAGTCAACATTTCACATTTGATTTCTTTTTCAGAATGGTACAAATGCAGTATGGAGATGACTGCGTTGACATGTTTCTTTGGCTGTCGTTTCTTACTCTCCACTGGGGGACTGGGCCTATGGGTGCTAAGCCAGCAGGACAATACTTCTAGGAATAATGATGTGAGTGTGTAAATGGCTGTTGGGGTTTCTGTGTCTTTGAACAGTAGATGACCTCCATGAACTCAGCAGTAACACTGCCCTGATGAATCTGAGGTCAGTCGGTCATGGCAGAGTCAGGGGTCACAGCGAGGACTCCAGTCTGACCTTTGGCACCTTGTCTCACTGATAACCTTGCTGAGGAATGAGGAAGCAGGGTGTTAAAAGAAAGTAAAAGTGAACATTAGCACCTTCAGTCTTCAGTAGTTTGGCCGTAGCTGCTCCAGACATTTCTGAATATTTACCAGAAGGGCTGTATGTGAGAATGCAAATGTCCGAGTCAGTTTCTCCGGACATTTGCCCAAATGTCAGCTGAGCCCATGTGAGAATAAAGCAGGGGACTGTCCAGAAAAGTCATATCAGGAACTGGGCAGGTTGATCACGTTCCTAACAATAAAACTTTAAATAAATCGTGGACAAATATCTAAAGATGAATAAGACGAGACATACACAAAGAAGATGCAGTTGAAGATGTCCACTCTGACAGACAATGAGATTGGAGGGATTTTTTGGTGATGAGGGCTAACAGCAGGGTTGATGTGATGTAAACAAAAACATGTGGTTGCCTCATCTGAATTTTGATGGCATGCTCTACCCAGGAACTATCCCCTGTCGGAATTTGTCATTGTTGTGAATATGTCTGACCCAGAAAATCTCCGTCTGTGTTCTTCTTATGTGAAAGACGAACTCCAGAAATAGTTTGGACCTAATTACCCAGAAATTTAGTTCATGTCCTTTTAAAAATGATTTTACAGGAAGCTTCATAGTTTGGCACTTAGACATATTTCCACTCTTGGCAAGAGAGCTATATGTTTATTTATATAATGCTAAACTATTTGATACTTGGACTCTCTGTTGATCAACATGTGGTCTATCTTTACCTGACTAATTAGCCATCACGATCCATTGGCCTGCTTATTTTAAAGTTTGTAACACAACTGTGATAAGTAGCTCAGTCCAAACACAAAGTCAGATATATGTGGATATAAGGACATGTATCAAGTAACTGAAACAAAGTTTAGACATGAAACACTGGCTGCTGTCCTCTCAAATTCCTCCAGATATATACGGTGTTGGATCTATATTCCTCTGAAGGTATAAGGTCATGCTTTTACAAAGTCAAATACATTCAGAAAACTACACATTATAATATTAGACGGCAGTGTGAATGAAAGCAATCTTTCAATGCCACCTTTAACAGACAGCTATAATGATACACTGTACGTTCACTTTCCTTTGCTGGCTTCCACTGATTAAACACAATAAGGGATCAACAGCATGTTTTTTGTGATTGCTGTCTGTTTACTGCCCTGCCTGGTCAAAGACTCAGTGTGTGCATGTAAACATAATGTGCTCTCTTTCACACAGACACACTCACTCTCACACACACACACACACACACACACACACACACACACACACACACACACAAGCGTTGATGGGAAAACAGCAGTCGTGTAGGAGGGAATGCAGTTGCAGTATGTCTGGTGAAGCCACGTTCTGACACAGTCCTCTAAACAACAGATGCAGTCGAACACACTCTGGCAAAGACACATACACACGATGAAAGAGAGACACACACAAACCCACTCCAACTAACAGAAGAAGCAAGAAAAAGAATCCACACATGGACAAACTGTATGCACTATATAGTGTATGTGACCCTGCCCTGACAATGGCACCCACCTACGCTACAATCTGTGACAGTGGAAAGCAGAAATAAGATGAGAATGCCCATTCTTCTTGAAATGTTACTTCTTGTTGGGTTTCTCTCTGGCACTGATACTTAACTCCATCTCTGGGTTATTGGAGCAGGAATCCGTTTCTTGTTAGCAAACAATGCAGAAGCTGAGAAGTTGAAGAATAAACTCAAAATGTGTTGTTTGGGACTAGATGGGTCTGAACGTTTTAACTTCCAGGGGACAGAGTACTTTGAAATGTAGTCATTGTTGAATGAATAGTATGTAAACTGGCTGTAAGGAGCTCTGATGAGCAGATCGATGAGTGGATGTTCTACTATGTAACAGGTTAAATTCAAGGAACAATTGATATTCATCGTATATTTTACATTTCGGCCTTTATTTCAAACTAAAAGGTGTTTGAACACAATTTTTCCAATTCTATTTCAGTGGACAATGGGATTGTACTGTTCTGTCAAAAACAACATTTGGTGCGTAACAACAAATACCTGTGACTGCAGACTTAAACAGTCAAATTTAACACTTCTACTTTGAAAATCCCACAAAAATATCAGTATCTTCAAACTCCATGTAGTTCACGCTCTGATCTTCACAGCCTCGGTATGACTTGTTAAAGAGAAAACAACAAACAAAACAACCGACAATGGGATGGGGTTGGGGGGAGACAACAAGAAAACCTAAAGGCTGTTGAACTACATTTGTCTCTCAGACAGCACCTACAGTCTGCTCTGCCAGCGAGCAAAACAAGGAAGGAGCAACCAGAGGGAGGGGGGCTGTTGTATTATCATCCTTACAGGGGGGCTTGTGTGGGGTGGGGTGGTGGTGCCATGTTATTGAAATCTCCAAGTCCTGAAGCACTCTGCTGTACTTCTCATTAACCGGCGCAACGTTTGCCGGGGTGTCTCTTTCCTCTTTAATAATGAAACAACGCTCCCCTCTTTTTCTGCCGACTTAAAGGATTTCCTAATTTAATCAACACGGGCAGGAACAATAACAACAAACGCATCAGCAATGGTAACATGGCCTCCAGTGTCTTGTCGTACTTTTGCAGAGCAGAGAACACGCCTGGATGCGGGGGGAAAGTCATATAAGTGTGTGTGTGTCTGTGTGTGTCAGTGTGTGTGTGACAGTGAGAGTGAGAGTGAGAGTGAAAGATGTGAGAATAAAACAACAGATGAGATGATATTTAGTTGAGTTTTCATGTGTTTATAATCAATCGATCAATCTATCATCTGCTAACTGATTAACTTATGTGAGGAGGATTCTGTGAATGATTAGCGCTGGTGACAAACACACACACAGACACACACACACACAAACACACACAGACATACACACACACACACACACACACACACAAACACACACAGACATACACACACACACACACACACACACAATTCAGCATAGAAGTTCCTCAAAGTGAGCCACAGTGACCACTGCTTGACCCCGACTGCACAACCCTGCCTTAGTGTACATAGGCAACCTGACCTGACACTCACCCCAAACTATCACTCCCAACTCCCCGACACACACACCCTCTCTCTAACGGACACACACACACCGTCACTTGCATACACACACACCCGTCTTTATAGGGTCTATTGACCTCATGATCACCCGCTCATAGTCCAGCTGGCCTCTCTTTCACCCCCTGACCTCTGGATCACCAGACAGCACCCGGAGAGAGACAGAAGGGGAAAGGGGAAAGGCGACGGTCGTCTTCCTCTCAGCAGGATTCAACAGAGCTACTGTGAGTTTGAAGTAGAATTTCTGTTCTATTATTTTATTTAGTACCCATATGTTTATTTAATATTTCTTATTAACAGCCACTTATCATAACTCACCAAAGACCACACAAAAACAAGTAACACAAAAACAAGTGACAGAATAAATAATACCAAATCAGACTGATACATATAATGTAACCCGATGTTATTGACCGGTCCAAACACCTAATCAGGTAACAAAAGTAAAAATAAATAAACAAACAAAATAAATAAATGAATACAAAAATAAATATGTATGTATATAAAATGAAAAACTAAATGATCGAGTTAATAATGTTACTGTCTGTTTCTGAAACATACCACAGGAACAAAATAATATGTGAGACATAATCTAATTGAATTGCACCAAAAAAAATCCTGGTCAGCAGAAAATAAAAATAGTTTTTAGCTGAAGAAATCTGGCAGGATTGTTGCTTGTTACTTATGTCAGTTGACAGTTATGTCAATTGATGAGAAGATAATTTAAGTAAGGGCAAACAAATATTGCCAGGAATTATATTTGGTTTCTTCTATTTTATTTTTGTTATATAAATGTGTTAGAATTCAACTGTTCTTAAAATACCTAATATTCTCATATCTAGTTTGACTCTAGAGCTTTCCCCTTGAATTTTTAACCACCACATTTGTCCATGTTTAATTACAATTTATTATGTAATTAATATTTGCTAATGCTGCTTTTAATGAGCTGCAAATCTGGTAACTTTTGGTTTTATTGATGCTCCTATGGGACTTGTATGAGCAGTCCTGTACTAAAGATAACAGACATACATAGGGCCATTCATTGTGTTAAGGAACAGATTACGAAATTCAGTGCTGCGTTAGAATTTTTTTGTGTCTTTCAGTCAGGTGTAAAATATTACAGGAATGCAGCAAAACATGGGGGGTGGGTAGATTTTTTGTGCACAATATGCAATAACTCCATCATATTTGAAATGCAAACTGGCTCTTTTGGTGAGAGACTAGTGGGAGTTGGAGGTGCACTGCAATGGCTTCTGGGAGTAGAAAACAAACAGTGCTGTCAAAACAAATGCTTTAATGCCTGCAGAGGCTGTCCTGCACTCTGCAGTTAGCGAGACTGGTCCACAGCAGCCCGCTTAATGGGCTAATATGGATGAGAGATTTTTTTTTTTCCTGGTGCTTTTGTACGCTGAACTTTACATCAAAGACCCGTGATTAATTACTGATAAGGGGTTAATAAAACATTAATGCTTTTTGTAATTAACCACAACTCTGAGATACAGTCCCCCCCCCCCCTCCCCCTCCAGTCACCTCCCTCTGTTGCCGCCACTTCTCTCCTCACTCACCCCCAGCTATGTCTTGTCTTTTGCTTTTTATGTCACATTCTGCTGCATCGCGCCTTCTTGCGTTTTTTTTGTCTTCCTTTGGTTGAAGTGAAATCATTAAAATAGAGTATAGGATGGGCCAGAAGGGAACAAACACAGCCCCAGATTTGTTTATCCTGCTCGAGAGGAGGACGGGGTGGCGGGTTTTTAATTAAGGGCTTTTGAATATTAATTTGGAAGGGTGATGGAGGCTCCAACAAGGTCAAGATAAAAAACAAGAGCTTCATCACGCTGACTTTTACAAGAACTGAGCCTCCAGAAAACAAAACATTCTCATTAATTGTCTCGCACAGGCCAGTGAAGGTTCAGACAAAAAAAAGTAATGTTGCATCATCAAAATGGGGAATGCTCGCTGTTTCCCTCCACCTGAATGGAGCACTCAAACTAAACTTAAGTACTGTACACTTGAGAGTTTGTGTGTGTGGCCTTGGATCTTATCATCGGGGTTACGCTGAGTAAAAGGCATCATGTCTGAATTATGCATGACAAAAAAATAGACCTTCAATAATATTATTTCCATTTGTTGGATATTTGAGTGGTCTTTCTAAATCGGGCCATTAGTCTTTACACCGTGTGTACAACATTCTTGCATTACAATTAGTTAGTTTATGCATTAAAAGTTAATGCATTATATTAACTACTTAACCTGTAAAGAATTTGAATTGTGTCATCGGGGTTATCTTGTCCCGCATGCATTTGATCCTTCTCACTGAACATCATCAAACACCCTGAAATATAGAAAAATCATTGCACTAAAATATTCTTAAAAACTGGAGGTGTGTGGTTTGAAAGGAGTCGGCATTAAGAGGGCACTGAGTCAAATAGAAAAAAACACGACTGAGTTGCATTATGGGAAATGAGGGATGTAGCACTTTTAGAGCTTAGCACGCTGAAGACGTAAAGTCAGGTAAGAGTGCTGTTTTGATTTTAACCAATCTTTTTAAACCTTGCTCTCACAAGTGGTCTAATTTTAAGGAAGGACTGTACATGTACTTTGTCAAACATCAATTTGCTGAAGTATATTTGTAGAGATCCCCTCAGAAATGCTTTGAAATTATAACTAATTCTCACTTAGGAATCACAAAAACTCCAATTTCATAATCACACATTTTTGAAAAAAACACTCTCGCTCTTTTAAAAAACCTGAATTTATTCAGATTATAATTTTGAGTAAAGGGGCGCTTTAGACAGAAAACAGTCAAACACAATAAATAAATTAAAGAAATATAGACTAGCTTCACAGTGTGTTTTACGTGAAAGTTGGAGCTGCATTACAAATAAGAACTGGCAAACTACAGGACCGATAACAGAGCAGTTAAGACACAGCGATTTTTAGTGTGGTTTTAGCCACGGAGGCAAAATTCCTCATCATCAAACTTTTCCACACCCACAAACATCTGATCCACACGTATACAAGCATTGACTCATGGACGCAAATAGAAAGGTCAAGCATGGAGCTCTCTCTATCTGCCGAGCACACAAACACGCATGCACCTATACACAGTGGATGAGACAGTGGGAATGTGTGGTTAATATTTAACAAACAGGAACAGAAATAGATGGGCTTGTGTGTTCAGAGCAGAATAGGTTTCAGGAGGCCTCTGGCCTCAGTGGCACATGAAACATTTAACACAGTCCAAACAGTAAATCATAGGAAACAGAAAAGTAAAGTTTACATCAAGATAGGCTTTTAAAAGAGCTCGCACTAGGCTGGATGAGACATGGATGTGGCTCTCCCTCTTTTTCCTCTAGTGGTAAAAAAATACCACCCAACTGGATTTCACTTGCTCTCAAAAACTATATATTAATGTCACACATTTGCGACTGATGTTCATAGTACAAGATTATTCAAAACTACCAGCCGCTGGTAGCATTAAGAAAACAAGCTTTGACAAATTATTAAAGAGTCTGCACTCGTACTTTTTTGCAGGAAAAGAAAAATTGTCAGTCAAAGCCTTTAATAGATGAAAGCAATCAACAACACTAATTTAAAGTCATCATATTACCAGGTTTACTGTGTGTGAGGATCACGTTGCCGTAAAATGAAAAAAAGAAAAAAACATCTGGTGTATGAGTTTTTGAGCGTGTGTTGTTTTTGCTTTTCTCTGCCTTTTTGGAGCCAGCACATGTGCTACCTGTGTGTATGATAAATCTGTTCTCTCTCATAATCTATGTGATTCAAAATGTGATATATGTGAGCGTGAACTTTGAATTATGACCCAAACAGTGGATCGTAAATCTCTCCTCCCAAACTCTCTCTGAGTATACACTCTTACACTCTTTGGTTTGTCCACTCATAAATCTCTCCAAACTGGAGCGGACCTACACACTCTGGCTTTCTTTCCAGCGCTCTCTCACAGAAGTTGGAGACTTCAGATTAGACAAAAATCACAGTGGAGTTTACACATGTGGATAAATGAGCAGTTTGCTTTGAATTACAAAGAAATCTTGCAGTGTAGATTATAGTCCATTAAAATTAGAAGACATATGTACAATATATTCATATATATTCAATATAAGTTTAGCTCTTTTTGCTTTGTCAAACAGATCATCCAAAACATGCAAGCTCCCAAAGGTAATATTTCTATTATGACATTTTCACATGAGAGTAGAGAAATGGTATTGAGCGTACACTAGACAACACTTGTTTTGGCCAAAATGTCCCACTGCTTCCAGACTGACCACTGGAGCCTGCAGGAGGTTGTCCAGACAGTGTTTTCTCTCTGTGTCTCATTTGTGTCTCAGCCAACGTGGATTTCAGGAAAATCACAGCATCAGCAGCCCCGGTGAGCGGTGAGAGGACAAAGGAGTCGTCTGCTATTGTTACTCTCAATAATTTGCAAGTTAGTGTGAGGTGCGATATCACAAACAAACGCCCTCTACATTAGAAAAAATATATACTGCCATCTCGGCATCCTTCTAAAAGGAGTACACGTGACGCACAGGCCAGTGCGTCATATTGTCAACCTGTATGAGTCCTGTATCTGTTTGTTTCTCTCCTGTTCTCTGTGCTCACACATAGAGTATTTTAATACAGAGCAATTTCCATTAGGCTGCTCTTATGTAAATTTATTTTTGTGGTCAGACAAAGGAACATAGGCAATAGTGGTGGCAGCCGTTCAGAAGACGATCCAGATGATATCCACAAGTCACTTTGAAGCCATTTCCAAGTTGCTGCTCTGCAGTGATGACTTTCTTCTCAACAAAGTAACTAAATTCGATTGAAAATTCACACAATTTCTGCTTTTCTGCAGCTGCCAAAGGACTTTGAGCCGTCAGTAAATGTTGCTACCAAAGGGCTAGGTAGCTTAACTCCCTGCAAAGTCTTGCATTAAAAGAAAAGTCTAGAAAAGTACAAACAGCTTAATGTGCTAAAAATAAATAAATGTATGTTTTATACAGATAAACAGCTTTAGTTATATTGACATGTATTTAATTATTGGATGTCTGATGCAATAATAAGTTGGACAAAATTGGTTAAATGAACCAATATCAGTAGCTGTCGATGTAAATTAAACTGTACAAAATATAATGGAGCAAAAACCTTAGAATAAAGTTTAAAGCATCTAACAAGTCAAGTAGAAAATGGAAGTACTCAGGTACTACAAGTACTATATATATATGAGTATGTACTTAATTACATGCCACCATTGCAAATAAGGACTTTTGAGATCAATGTCAGCATGTTATAGGTTACATAGTATTTTAGTACTGAAACTTACTGAAAAAAATAGTATGTCAGTCATCAGTGATATTGTTTTCAATATCCAATGTTTATCCCAGAGATCTCAGTCCTGGTGATTTTTCCATGTTTTCAAATCACAGCTTGTATTTAGTGAACTGATGCACCTGATATAGTTCTTTATGGTTTTCATTTCCACTGCTGCTCCTACTGGTGCCGCTGCAGCCGTTTTGCTGCCGGTAATGGCGCTATATGGAGTAATTAGCATGTGAGTGTGTTGCGGTGGGTTTACGGGACGTGGCGTTGTCGCCTCCATTACGGCTGACATTCATCGCTCATCAGTCCACTCACAGATGATGATGATCAACATACGGCGCATCATCGCCACTAATGAGATGCGCTTTGCTGATGAAAGCCATTTGTCGAAATTCAAGCGTAAAAAATCGAGGCAGAGAGGAAGAAGAAAGAGAGACAGGAGGAAAAAAAAAAAACGCCGGCACAGGAAAGGGACGTTCGGACAGCACTCATCTTTCAATCTAATGGTGTTAACTAAGATTCATTAACCACCAGCCATCTTTGTCCTGCAGGAATCTTGGAAGTGTGTTTGTGTGTTTGTCTGCTCTCTTTTCCACTTACTCTCTTTCTCGTGTAGCATGTGGTCATATGTGTGTGTTTGTGTGGGATTGTACTGTATTTGTATGAGTGGCCATGGTAATCAGTACCAAATTAATCTGTTTCAAAGGGAGGGTTCACTTCATGTCATTATCCATAGTAGAAACAAATTCACAAATGACTGCCGAAAATGTGGCGGTGTGTGTGTGTGTGTGTATTTGTGGGTGTGTGTGTGTGTTGTCCACGCAGACGGGGCGCTCATCATCTCCTGGAAGGATTGATATGAACATTCTGTCACTCACGGGCAGCACAGATGGCTAATTTCCGGAAAAGAGCAGATTTGAGCCAGGTTTTAAAGAGAAAAAAATAGAAATGGCACTTTTTCAAAGTGCATGTGTTTGGGAGAGAGAAACTCAGAGTGTGTATGTGTGTGTTTGTGTGTGAGTGGGTGTGTGTGTGAATGCCTATAATGTAGCGGGGGTTCAGTCAGGCTTGACCACTGACAGATAAAAGCTTTGTGTTGTTGAGCTGCCAGCCCAACATGGCTGCCTGTCAGAGTGTGAGTGAGCAGTGTGTGTGAGTGTGTGTGTGTCTGTGTGTGTGTGTGTGTGTGTGCGTGCGTTTGCATGTGCATGTGCGTGTGCATGTGGACACACACCGCCGTCAAACCTCTAATGTGATCTAGGGGCCCACAGCTGTGGAGCTCTTCCAAAGCGCTAACGTTTAGACAAACAAACCCTGCTCCATATCCATCGGAGGAGGAACAAAAAGTGAGCAAGAAATCCAGATAACGTCCCTTCAATACCCATTTAACAGTCGCCCCTCTCACCACCAAACATTGGCCAATGCTTTGTACATTGAATAGGGAGACGTTGTGACAGGATTATAACACTGTTTACTGTAAACAACCAATTTAATGACCGCTGGCAGGCTTCAGGCTACAGGCCAGAGGCTCCGAGAGAGAAACTCAACCACAAAAGTGAGTCATTTGGTGGACTCCCCATTAGGCAAATTTAGCTGAGGTACTTTGGAGCCGTCCTCATGTGATGCCATGAAACTTGGCCATGGAATAAAAACCACCAACCAAAGTGGCACATTTACATAAGAAGGACTTCCTCTTTAGTCAAGTGCAGAGTGTTGGAGCTGGACTGTGGGTGATCTGCTGCTGCCATAACCTCAAGGGTGACAAGTGGGGCCAGAGGACAACAGGAAATATACTAAAGTTGGGGTGCGTGTGTGTGTGTGTCTCCTATATATGCACGTGAGAAAAGTGAAAAATACATTGTATACAAGATTTGGCTTTGCCGTATTATACTTCATATTTTTACATGTGCATATGCTTACCCTTGAAATGCATGTGCATGGGTGCTTATACTCAAATAATAGTGTGTGTGTGGTGTACGTGCATGTGTTAGTGTGCATGCATGTGTATATGTGTGCATATAGTCAAATACTAGTGTGTGTTTGTCTCAATAAATGTAGATGTTTTTGTTTTGTTTTGTGTGTGTATGTGTGTGCGTGTGTGTGTGCGCGTGTGTGTGCGCGTGTGTGTGGCATTCAAGTGCATAGGTGCATATCGGTGTGTTCATCTGTGCTAAGCGGATGAGGGACCCAGTGAGTAACGTTAAAACATCTCGCTTCTTGTCCTTGCCCTTGTCAACATGGCGCCGTCCGTTATCCCTCACCTGGCAGACAAAGACACTTCTTACAGGAGGGATCATCAGTCGCCTTTGCAACTCTGCAGATTCACTCCATAAATCCTAATTATACCCCTCCCAAGTCCCCCCTCCTTTTCCCGCTCCACAAATAAATGGTCAGAAAGTGTAAAACATCTGCTGTGTGGATCATCTCAGTGGCTGTGAAGGTAAATCATCCTCGTCTGTTTCTATTACAGAGGCTGCACAGTCGAGGGACCTCAGCCCTGCTAAATGTGAAGCATCACTTCACCAACTGCTTCCACCACGTCGCTTGACTTTTAAGCAACTGAAGCTGTGAGTTGTTGTCTCTTCTTGTTTTTATGTCTTTGACCACTTACAGTGGCGGTCACAAGGTGTTAGATCCACATCACGAGAGCGAGTCAAAAGTCAGGGTTTTCTATAATGAGCACAAGCCTGAACAAATACCCTCAGTTTAATGCTTTACGGAGCATTTGATGTTAAATTAAGTGAATTTTTCTGACATCCTGTAATTATGCAGGAAGAATTTCTTTCAGTGTTTCTATGTATATATTATAGTGGACTATAACATCTCACTTCAGTTTAAGTGTTGTGATTTATTTATGACATATATAGAACATTTGAAAAAGTATTCACTTGGTAAAAGCAATTTGAAAAAATTCCGAAATGCTCAACAACTCAAAAAAGGGAGCGAATTAGATAATATGCAGCTTTTTTAGGTTATTTTTTAATGTAAATAGTTAAATATATGTTATGTATTATGGGCGTTATGTGAATGTATGTGTCGGTGAGTATGTGAGTACTTTATTACTTACCTGTCACATTCTTACTGACATCAATAATTATCTTTACTTTGAACAATGCATCCGCCCTCACAAACCACAAATTGAGGATTTTAATCTGCATTTAATGTTTATAACCACGACTTACAGCGTCACTTTAGATTTAGACTAGTCTAGTTGATTCAGTTTCTTTTGTGTCCACACTGATTGGCAACAGAAACTGGATTCCTGAAGCTGCGCTGCTAATGTGCTGCCTTCTGGGAACCATGTGACATTCTTCACTTGTCCTGCTGAGGAGCAAGTTGATATCTATCATAAGCCGAGATATGTGGATCCGTATTTTATATGCCAGCTCAGTGTTCCATCTTTTACATCAAAATTAGTGGGTATACATGAATTTTAAAAATATTGGTAAACCTGCTTAAAAAGGCGTTTGACTCTTTTCCCATTGCCAGTAGAGGAGTTTGGCTTTACATGTTCCCCCCCACTGCTTCGTATTTGGTGTCACAAACGCAAGCACCAATATCTGAAAAGCTCTCTCACCCTGCTTTCTTGTCAAATTAGCGCAGATAAAAACCTATGTCGTTTGACCTGGGAGTGAAAAACAATTGTATCAAATTCCCATTGCATACAAGAGCCAGGTGTTAACAGGAAGTTAGCGGGTTTCTCGACGAGTGGAAAAGGGGCTTTCCTTTACAGCACAGAGAGAGGCGGCTTTACTGCAAAACTAGGAAGAGTCTGCTGTACGAAGCTTTTTGACTTTCTGATAACAACAGATGGAGGGGGACGTGGAAGGCTGATAGGAAAATATTTCCACAACATATTTGTCCTCTTCATCAACTCCAAAAATTGGAGGGAACAAGAGGGAACACAGCCTTTCAGTAATTGTGGATTTAAGTTGAAAAGTGCTGGCGTGAGAAAGAGCTATACCATTCAAAAATACTGAATGTAAGACCTTTAGCTTCTACAACTACGGTAATTTATTTCCGTTCAATATTAAACAAGTGTACTCGTGCGGCCCTGTTGGTATTGACAGTGCATCGTTGTTTACTTGTGTAAAAAAACAGATGGCCTTAACACATTTGATGTTGGGGGGCGGGGAGGGTGGCAGGCGGGTTCATGCTAGTTTAGTTCTGTGTGTGTTTCTTGTGCAGGCGTCTGGTATTTTATTTGCCCTCGTCCTTTTCTGCCTGTCTCTTCTCCCCTTCTCTCCCTCTCTCCCTCTGTCTCTCTCTCCCTCTCTCGGCTCTCCTCAGCCTGCAGCCAGCCTCGCTGCAGACAGGAGGTCAGGCCATGCCACTCCGCTCTGCCTGCTGTGAGCGCTGGGTCACCGAGCCAGATAACACCACCAACTGTTCAATATTTGAAGAAATCAAGCATTCTGTTTGTTTGATGTGTTCACTATTTGTTTGCATTCTTTCCACCTCCCCTGATAAATCTTGGACTTTATGCAAAACAGTGGCGGAGTTCAAGGGTGGAGAGTAACAAATTAAGACTTTGTGAGAGCCGTAGAGTAGCAGCTCTTTTTGTCTTATTGTACTTTCTGAAGGGAGATAAATGTTCCCTGTGACTCTTGATTTTTGCTCCATTTTCAACACCCATCCCTTGTTGAATACACAGTTTGGAGGTTTTGCATTGGAAACAGTCTGGTGATAGGCGTAAACCAAACTTCCAACTTGCTTTCCTCTTGTTCATTTGCATAGAAATGATATGTGCAGCCTTACGCAAACATTCTGGAAGACAAAATCCTTTGAATCAGATTTACTTTAACTTTAAGTGCATTTTCAATGTGCCCCTGGCATTTAAAGCAGTATGATAATCTAAGTTAAGCAAAGTGGCTTCCATTCAACTAGGACTTTTCTGTTGCTGTTTTTATCATGAATAGTCAAAAGTGCAATGTAGTTCACCAATCAGACACTCAACATGTACATCGGTTAGGAAGCGTATATCCTCCAGCACAGTCTGGGTGCTCAAAATTACAGCTCTAGCTTAAGTCTTGCTTGTGTAAATGGTGGCATTTGGTCATCATTGGAAGGAGCCAATGTTCAAAACAGAGCCACTGTTGTGGGTATGTTGTGTGAAACCATGTTACATAAAATGGGAGTGCTCCCATGTGCAGCTGAGCCACACAGTTTCCTCTACCGTAGAAAGGTGCTTTATTTGGTGTGTGGGGGGGCTTACAGGCCAAGCACAAGGTTTTCACAGGGTCTACTTTGATCCTAAATTGTGTCATTCCAACAACACAACCCAGAAGTTGTACATTGGCAGACAGCTTAGACAAATGTATGCACATCATACACATTGCTATACATGCCAACCTGCCACCATGCAGCAGCACATCCGGAGAAATGATGGCTTGTCATCTACAGAACCTACTTTTCATCTTGTGCATAACTCCATTTCTTTCATTCATTTAGTGCCAAAGAGTCACTGGATCCCTTAGGAGCTGGACCAACCGTAAACATAGAGAACGACAGTAAAACGCTATTCAGCTTTTCGACAGTGTGTCAGATGGTACTGGAAACCTATTATTTGGAGCTCTATTTAACTTGCTTCTCACGCAAAATATTGATTAATTTAGATGAATTAATCACAAAGCATGTCATTAATTAGATTGATCTTTTTCAATCACCTGACAGGCCCTACATTGAACCTGCAATAAGTGATTTGCAAGCCATTTGCGGCTCGGGGAAACAAGCTGTAAACACAACATTGACATAGCATCACCTTGTTCATGTGGTGAACTTATTATACACTTGCCTTTTCCTCCTTTCAGCAGATATTGAGCAACTTTCCTTTGGAGTTGTGAGTTTATCCCCCTGTCAAATGTACAATATGTGTAATGTTCTTTTTACCTTGCCTTTGGTTTTTGTCGTCAGTTAGTAGCTAACCTAGTTTTTCTGCCGTTTGGTGACGGGCACACAGGTGCTGCTGGAGACGCATTGAGAGCAGAGAGATGCCAACAACTCTGGAGATCCCCTGGACTTTCTCTGGAAGGCATGTATTAGTGAATGTACATTCTTCATGTGTACACATGTGTACAAGAATGTGTACAATGTGTACAAGAATGTACATATTCTCCAGAGTTCCTCTGGAGGTCCAGTCTGAAAAGGGCTTAAGAGACTTCAGCCATGGTAGCAGCTCTGTGACTCTTTGAAAGAAATGTTCATGGTCTCATGCTAACATGCCAAAGAATATAATGCCAACATGTTGATGTTTAGTAGCTAATGTTAACACAGTACACAGACTGTATATCATGATGGACGACATTATGGGTCCCATAAACTGAAGTGTCACAATCGCCCCCTGCTGGCTGCAGTCTAGGTCATTAACCCTGCCTCCTCCATGTTTGCAGATGGGACAATTGTATCTGCGGCTCCATCCCCCTAACGGGACTGTGCAGACTCTGGCTCCAAATGATATCTTCTACACAAGATGGCAGTGTTCGTGTTTGGCCTATTCTCTGGATGTGGGAGGAAATGGAGATGCATAGTCCATAAAGGTTGATCAGAATGATTTAGCATGTCGACCATCATAAATTAGGTTTGTTAGCATGCTAACCTTTGCCTAGTGGCACTAAATACAAAATACAATGAGATTTTAAGACTGAATGTGTCTTAGAACAACCAATCCAGGGCATAATTTTCACTGGAGATGGGGAGACATGTTCATCTCAGTTTTCTAAATTCTAATTGTGCCCCACTCACTTTAAAGATTCACCTTGATTGTCTTACAACAGTCTCTCTGAACATTGTCTTACGGCCCTGCCCACCCAGTCCAAGTTTTGCTTTTTAGGTGACCCGCAAGGTGTCCTTCTTCATTGGTAAAGGCTGATGGGGACTGAAAAGTAATATATGCAGTCACTACTCAAGGTGCAGTCACTACTCAAATGCAATTTTACTAGGGATGCACCGATTTATCGGCCGAACATCGGTAGCGGACGATATTCGCCTCGTTTACTGATATCGGCTTATCGGTAATAAACTTGACTTTCACCGATATCATTGGCCGATGTTCATATTTGTGGTAAAACCGCTTGGCACGTGCCGCGGCTGGGGGAGCAGTCCCTCCGTCGCCCTCCTCTCCGCGCCGCCGGAGGCTCAGTGTGCGGCACCGGGAGGTCCTCATCCGGTGGCACCTCACGGCGTCACTGGTGGGGGGGCTTTCTTTCTCTTGGACCGCGGGGCGGTGTCCATCGCCGGCACGGAAGGCGGGCTGTTGGAGGGGACCGGGTACACGGGTACACCGCTGGGGGAACCCTCCGGCTTGCGCCTAGCAGCTGACTGAGAACTGGTGCGGACCAGGGGAATCCGACTGTTTAATTAAAACAAGCATCGCGAAGGGCCACGGTGGGTGTTGACGCGATGTGATTTCTGCCCGACACTCAAAACAGGTAAAACTGATGAGGGCTTGTTAAGTTATCTTGACTCACGCAGTGTAACTTGGTGTAAAAAGTATGAGCGTAGCGTCTGTTTAAGTACTTTATTCTCATGTGCACCGGCTCTATTCATCTGTCTCATGCCCAGGTAACAAGGGAACTGACAACATACAGTGCCTTGCATAAGTATTCACCCCCTTTGGACTTTTCTACATTTTGTCATGGTATAACCACAGATTAAAATTTATTTCATCGTGAGTTTATGTAATGGACCAACACAAAATAGTGCATCATTTGGAAGTGGGGGGAAATATTACATGGATTTCACAATTATTTACAAATAAAAATCTGAAAAGTGTTGAGTGCATATGTATTCACCCCCTTTACTGTGAAACCCCTAACAAAGATCTGGTGCGACCAATTGCATTCACAAGTCACATTTGCAAGTCACATAATTAGTAAATAGGGTCCACCTGTCTGCAATTTAATCTCAGCATAAATACACCTGTTCTGTGACGGACTCAGAGTTTGTTGGAGATCATTACTGAACAAACAGCATCATGAAGACCAAGAAGCTCACCAAACAGGTCAGGGATAAAGTTGTGGAGAAATATGAAGCAGGGTTAGGTTATAAAAAAATATCCAGAGCTTTGAACATCTCTCTGAGCACCATAAAATCCATCATAAGAAAATGGAAAGAATATGGCACAACCGCAAACCTACCAAGAGGAGGCCGTCCACCCAAACTGAAGAGTCGGACAAGAAGAAAATTAATCAGAGAAGCAACCAGAAGGCCCATGGTTACTCTGGAGGAGTTGCAGAGATCCACAGCTGAGGTGGGAGAATCTGTCCACAGGACAACTATTAGTCGTCTACTCCACAAATCTGGCCTTTATGGAAGAGTGGCAAGAAGAAAGCCATTGTTGAAAGGGATCCATAAAAAATCCCGTTTGGAGTTTGCCAGAAGCCATGTGGGAGACACAGCAAACATGTGGAAGAAGGTGCTCTGGTCAGATGAGACCAAAATTGAACTTTGTGGCCTCAATGCAAAACGCTTTGTGTGGCGAAAACCCAACACTGCCCATCACCCTGAGCACACCATCCCAACAGTGAAACATGGTGGTGGTAGCATCATGCTGTGGGGATGCTTCTCTTCAGCAGGTACAGGGAAACTGGTCAGAATAGAGGGAAAGATGGATGGAGCCAAATACAGGGAAATCCTTGAAGAAAATCGGATGCAGTCTGCAAAAGACTTGAGACTGGGGCGGAGGTTCATCTTCCAGCAGGACAATGACCCTAAACATACAGCCAGAGCTACAAAGGAATGGTTTGGATTAAAGAATGTTAATATCTTAAAATGGCCCAGTCAAAGCCCAGACCTCAATCCAATAGAGAATCTATGGCAAGACTTGAAGATTGCGGTTCACAGACGGTCTCCATCCAATCTGACTGAGCTTCATCTTTTTTGCCAAGAAGAATGGACAAACCTTTCCATCTCTAGATGTGCAAAGCTGGTAGAGACATACCCCAAAAGACTTGCAGCTGTAATTGCAGCGAAAGGGGGTTCTACCAAGTATTGACACAGGGGGGTGAATACTTATGCACCCAACAGATGTCAACTTTTTTGTTCTCATTATTGTTTGTGTCACAATAAAATTTATTTTGCACCTCCAAAGTACTATGCATGTTTTGTTGATCAAACGGGAAAAAGTTTATTTAAGTCTATTTGAATTCCAGTTAGTAACAGTAAATAATGGGAAAAAGTCCAAGGGGGGTGAATACTTATGCAAGGCACTGTACGTCATATACACAAAAGCCGTAACACATCTAATAAACGGGCAATACTGCTACCGTAAATCAATGAGAAGAGCGTTCTCTATAATGATACTTGAACAACAGGGCTGTTTTAGACAGGGTAAAAAGGTGCTGTTTTAAATTACCCTTGTGGTATTTTGACCAAAATATGTTACAGACATTTCATTAAGATCCCAAGGAACCATTTCAACTTGCGGTAAAATGGGCATAATATGTCTCTGTTAAATAAAGTTTAGTTAAATCAAAGATTGTTTCATAAATCTGATTCAATCTGTGCTCATTAAAAGATAAGAGTGATGAAGGGCTGACATTTTTTTAAATAGTGCTTTCTAAATAATGATTTAATTATTTTTCTGGCACAAAAGGGTGAATGAATAACAACAAAAAGAAAATAAACAAATATCGGTATCGGCTAACGGCCAGATTGTTATTTTAAATATCGGTATCGGTATCGGCCAAGAATTTCCATATCGGTGCATCCCTAAATTTTACCTTTGTCATGATACAAAACACTGATATATCCAATTCCATAGAAGTGAAAACTGTGTGCTGTACCCAAGCTTTTTGAACATACATTTACGTGTCACGTTTATAATTTCTATAACATATGCTGATCTCCAGCATCTTAGTTGATGTGATCAGTAACTACTAGTGTTTGAGGCAGTGTGTTTGTGCAGGGTTTGCTCCAGACTGTCAGATGATCTGACATCACCTTCTACTTCATATGTCTACAGGTTCTTTCTGCCTGTCCAACTGTCTCTTTCCATAATGTCCTCTCCAGACACCAGTGCACTTGAGGGGTTTAAGGTAATTGCACTCAGGGCTTCATCTTAGCGCTGCTCTCTCACATGTGGAATCATTATACAGGCTAACAATTATAGCCTGCTCTAGTAATTGATCAGAAAACTGTCTCGGGGAGGTTAAAAGGTATTAAATATCACCACTTTCTTAATTTACTGCGCCTGTCAAATAAAAAAAAAGGAGAACGAGGGGTGAAAATGAGAGTCTTCAGCCTTTTCCCTCTCTCAGCTTAAATAATGACCCCCAATTAGAGTTCTTCTCTGTTACCATGCACTGCTGTAATACAGTTCTTTTAACCCTATGGCTAATTTTGTGTACACAGCGTCATGAAGATTTTAATCTATCGTCTTGGCATTGTAGCTCTGTGTGCATGTATGTGCATGTGTGTGTGTGCGTGTACGTGTGTGTGCATGTGTGTGTGTGTGTGCATGCCTGCTTTTGTACATGACTATATGAGCAGCTCCCTGTGTAGCATGTGCATGTACATGCATTTTATTTGTGCCTTTTCTTATTTTTCCGCTTTGGCTTTTTCACCAAATCACCAATTCTAATGAGTTGCCACTGGCAATTATTGCCCACTTTAGCACTGACCCGACAAGACGAGGGGGTCAGACTGTGCTACTTTGTGCCTTTGTATGCATCAGAATGGGGAGGGGAGATTATCAAAATGTGCAAAAACAAACACACGATGTTCATTGTGGCCTAAGTGCTCCATTATGTTCACAGATCTCCCTTTGTAAGCTATTATTTCGACTTTTATTACAAAAATGACTTGTTGGATGTTAAAGCAAAACCATGAATATGAGTAATTAGTTCATTGTAATATTTCTTAGCAGTTTCATTAGTATGATAAAGTTAATTGATGAATTATGTTTTACTATCACATTCTGATGAGCATACTCATTTCAACACCATCTCTGATAAAGGTATCAGGGGTAAATGTCTCTGCATCACAGTGAGCACATGTGGCCAAACAGAATACACATATACTGTTTGCAGGTCTACTAATTCCTCCGTATTACACCAAGCCCACATATCCTTTACATCTCTCCCTCCCTCTCCCATTAAAGATAGCTTACAATGATAGGCAGCCAGGGTGAGGTGGAGGGGGGGTGATGGGCGGAAGACAAGGGAGGAATGGAAGGATAGAGGGTAACAGCAGGGGACAGCAGGGCTAGCAGGGTGAGCGACGCTCGATGCCTCTCAAATCAGGTCCATTTTTTCATTAGCTCATATCCTTGCCAGGCTTTACAGCTGGCTGATCAGCAATCAGCGGCCGTTTGTTTCAATCAGGCTGCACCTCCACTGTTACAGACAGGGCCAGATTACCAAGAGAGGGAACAAGGGAGGGATGGAGAGGGGAGGAGAAGAGGACGAGAGGGAGGAGGTGAGGGGAAGGAAGGGGGGCAACGGTGGGGGGTGTTTTTACCTCACCATCACATAGATGAAAGGGGTGAAGTAGGGGACATGCAAATAACAAATTTACAAAATGGAGAGCTGGGTAGTTGGAAATGTAAGGTTCTGAACAATAGAATGAAATGTAGAGGAGATGAGAAAATGCTCCCTGTCACTGCAGAGACAATGGAGTGAGGCTAATTTTATTTCAGGTTTGCCAGAAAAGTAATGGGGGGGGGGGGGGGGGGGGGGGGTCTAAAGGTATCTCTTTACACAAGTCTTTCCAGTGAGGTCTATTTTTTGAATCTGTCATCGGGTAAGATAGAAATGAGAACCTCTCTTGTTTTACTTTTTAAGATTCTCCTAGAGAAATCTGCATATTTTCTAGCATGTTTCGAGCTGTTGTGGCTTGTTTCTGACAAAAGAAAATAACCCAGTGACGGGTGAGACAGCTTGAGGAATCATCTCATCCCAGCTCTGTCCAAATTACCCTCTCATTTGAAGAGAAAAAAGACTTTCAGATCAGATGTTTGATTAAAAGACTTATTGAGGGTTTTATTTATTTATTTTGCAGCGCAGGGGAAGCGTGCGGAAATAAAGATAAATGAGAATGATATCTCTCTCATCCCTCTTCCAGTCGCCGGCCTCTCAGCCTCTCTAAGTATTGAAAGGAGGGAGTGAAAAAAGATGAGAATGAGGGATGATTTAAGGGGGGGGAGCCAGCACCGTGCCCAGGGAGGCCTTGTGCCTACTGAGCGTGCCCAATGAGTGGCAGAGACTGAGGCGTGTTGGATCTATAAGCAAAGTATTTATCCTGCCAGAGACCCTGAGAGATTAGCTTCCGCAATAGTGATTTATACCGACACACAGCCATCCTTTACCTTATACTACAGACATCCTCCCTCTCTCTCTCTCTCTCTCGCTCTCTATCCCTTCATTCCCTCTGGATCGTGTCTGTCAGTGGGCCCTGATGCCCAGTTAGCCTCCAGCTATGATATTTGATCATAGTAACTACTGACTCTGTCACCTCCATTTCTTTTCTGTTCAGATACATTATATATAAGGCTGCTGAGACTTGGATGTATGGCAGAGTGAACAGGAATCATATGGAGATGGATTAAAACAAGTCTGACGAATAGAGCAGCTTCTGCCCCTGACACGTTATATGCCGCTTTATTTAGCTTCTTGACAAGCTGGTTGTCTCTCTGTATAAACATGACAGTGTGGAGTGTATCGCGGTAATCAAATCTTTTAGATGTTTTTCAGACGTTAAACTGAGATCATATAATTACAGAACAGTGAATCTCAGAATGCGGGGTATAAAAATATGGGCAAACTTCGCTGTGTTTGATATTCTGACACTACATTGTTGGACTAAAACATCAAACTAGCATTTAAATTAATAAAGTTAGCAGCCAATTTCCACGTGAAGTATTAACTCTGACTCCTGACATATGGATTTGCACCATTGAGCCATAGCAAGCTGTCTTTTCAGGGCTGACCTTTGAGTGAATGGAGAGCCAGAAACTCTGTAATGTAATTGTAGTGTAGAGTGTAATTGTAGCATATTAGCTGTGTTGTAGCACCACTTTGTTTTAATCTTCCTCTGTTTGAGTACAAACTGCTCCACAAAGGAGAAATGGTTTGCAGGTAGTTGTGAGACTGTAGTACAAACGTTTTATTTAATAAATTGTGTTAAGGAGTCTGCAGTTTGCTAGTTATATCGCTTTATGACTTTATGTTGTGTTTTCAGCCCTGTCAGTTGTTTTATTTGTTTGTTCACATTTCAATGGAACTTGATGGAAGGATGGGACACAGGCCAAGAAAGAAACCCATTACATGTTGGCCTGGATCCGGATAGAGGGATTTTTTATCACTTTGTTGAACATTGAGGGATATGGCTTTCTTTAGACAATCTCAGGCATTGGGGACTGATTTTAAGTGTGTGTAATTTGGTGCAGATTCAAATAAAAATTTGGATGTAGTGAATTTGCATGTGGTTTCACAAGTTGATTGCTGGGCCTTGGCGGACGTATGGCTATTCCAAGTGCCTGTCAAGTTGTATTACAGTCTTTATTGCATGGAATGATGTACAGTTCAGACAGAGGAACCGGACACACAAAATTAAGAAATAAGCAAACAAAATCTTGTAGCGCTACATCTACCACTGGTGTTCGTACAGAAGCTTAGGATCTAGTTATCCCTGGGAGAAGTCACTAGGTCAACTTCTAAAATCACACGTTCGACACGGATACCTTTTGGCCTCTTTGTGGTTTGACTTGACATTTACAGAACTTAACAGAATCTTTACAAAGACAATTTCATAAAAGACATTTTAAAATCCAGACTTATTTTTCCCTTTTAATACCTACTCAAATATCTGGACTTTGTTTATTGGCCTGATATATTGTAAATGAGTGACACTAATTTGCTTTATAATCATAGTATTTTCCTGGCTTTTTTTGGCAGCATCGCAGGTATTTCCAATGCTGGTATCTGTATAGGAACATCTCTATCAATAACTAATATTATGATGATGATGATACAATATTGTAAGGACCCATATGAAATCATTTTTGCATCACATAGCAGCTCCTTTTACAACATCGCAAGCAACAAAAATACAGGAAGCCAAAATACATACAGTTGACACACATCAAAATCACAAAAAGTTAACACAAAAGACAACACTAGAAACATTTAACATTATAAAACAAAGAAGATGATGCTCAAGGCCCTTTGACGAGTTTTTGAGTCCCACTTTATCAATTTGTGGAACCTTGTGTCAGAAACAATTTTTCTTGGCCAATCTTAATATGTTACTATGGTAAGCTTATTAATAGATTTTCTCCAGAGGTTGGCCTACAATCTTTGAGCAGATTTTAATATGGCAGAGCAGTTTTGAATTCAAAGTAGCGGACACTTGTACCATGTTCTATTACAGTACTGTAAAGCACTCATAATCACAGAAGTAAAAAAAAAGAAGAGGAATTTGACTACTCGCGCCAAAAGACCTCAGACGGCAGAGGAAAAAGATTATTTGCTTTGTCTTATAGCAGACAAGTTCAATGTGATATGAAGGTTTGCTGTAAATAATCAGAGAAAAATCACATCCATCCAATCAGTGCTGGTTGATAGGGACCGTTTGAAAACCAAGAGATATATTTTGGGCCACTTAAACTCCAGACGCCTTTAAACAGCTCAACATGTACAAGGAACAGAAGGTTCTCTCTGTTGATTAACGGTCTATTGTCAAGTCTTGTGTTATCAACATAGAATTACTCCCATTGTCTGTAACAGCCAGCACTGGGATGTGGACAATCATGTGAGCCTCTATTTGCCCCATTGTAACCCCCACCACCCCCACCACCACCACCACACCACTGCCGTAATTGGCCAGGATCAGACAAATACAGGGTGACAGCTAAAAGCAGCAGACAAGTTGGGACATTATGCTAATTATGAGATGTCATTACATCTTTAAGGGAATGGCTGGTGGGCCTGGCGGGAGGATGTCAGCAGAAGCCACATCAACACAAACTCAATCCATTAGATGTCCCGCTCCTCAGCCCAACAACCGCCCCTTCTCCCTTCTTCTTTAACATCTTGTCCATGACACCAGCACCCTAAAGCCCTAGAAGTGTCTACTCTGACCAAATTATGTAAATACACCAGTGCTATGTCATATCTCAAGCCCTCACCTCATCAGGATTGATACTAATGACGGCAAGCATGTAAGTGACAGTTTCATATACATAAACAGACATTAAAAGTGAGCTGTTTCAGATGTAGATTTTAAAACCGGTTTTCTCAGCACTGTAGTATTTCTTCTGTCCTAATGGAATGCTGGAATTCTAAGGTCTGTGACTTGAAGTTTCTTGCACAAAAGCACCTTGGGTGTAGATTGGATTTAATTCCTGGTCCAAAGTTTCTATGTACACAGACAAGGAACTTTGACTTTTCATCAAAGACAGATGGACAGAGAAGAGAGGGAATAGGCAGAAAGAAGAGCTGCTATTTCATCGTGCCAACGTGTTGGTCAAACAGACCTCAAAGTCAACCTGATTTGAAATAGGCATAAAGTTTGGAAAACAAATTATGATCCTAGTGAAGGTTCAAAGACTAACGTGTCTCCTTTATATTTAGATTTGCGTAACTTTAACACAATCTACATATCGTTCAGTCATCTGTTACATTCACACGCTTTAGGTGAGGGACACTTCTGGTTTCCGCTTCTAGTTTGACCAATCACGTTTGTGGCTGCTTTTGTAGGTAAGAAGTCCGTGTGAAGAGCAAAAGAGGTTGAACATATTTACGGAAATTGATTGGCTGTCAGCTTTTTAATTTGTGTGCTTTTATATGGAGATAGCTGTTCATAGAGACTAGCCAAAATGTAGCCTGGACATAAAAACAAAATTATTGTTGTTTGTGTTTTGTTTGAGAAACATTTGACTAGTGTGATAAAACCAAAAATTCTGACTATAATCAATGTCGATCCATTTACACACGGAGCCCCAAAATTTAGTTTGTTGACCCCAGAGACTAATTCGTCATGGGCTTAAAGAGTGGTGTTTCAGTGATTTGTTAATGTTAAATGATAAACCATATACTAAAGATTAAACTACATCAAATAGGGAGCAAATATACTTTATGTACATATACACACATGAAGTGTACGTGTGTTTTCTACCTGGCCATTTATTGTCTGTGTGAAATGAGGGTTGATGGTTCTCTCTATCACTGAATATGACCTGTCACAGCAAAGTGTTTGCGTGACACAAGGCCTCAAAGCACAAAGACTCACACATGCATACACAGAATTTACGTTGCCATATTAATGAAATGTCTACTGAGTGTGACTTGTTGATGTTTCCATGTCTACGTTAAGATCACACTGTGAATCTAAGGGTAATAGAGAGGCAAAAATCAGAGCATAAACTAGCATGAGTAATGATATTGTTATTGTTGTATCACTGCAGCAAATTAGACAATATAACTAATATTTTCTCCAACAGTGACAACAGGTAAAGTGGATAATCAGCAGCAGCAAAAGCATGCCCACATTCACATGCACGCTCAGACATAGAGCATTTATCTCTCACTGAACTAACCACAGGGATCCCTTACAGTTGTGGCTCCAAATAGCAGGAGCTGTCATTACTGAGGAGCTCAGTGAACCAGGGTCATAACAAGCCAGACCCTCCCCACCATTCATACACACCCAACATTTGCACAATACACACACATCCTAGGCTTGACGCATCCCTGACTTTGATCACACACATGACCATCATGAATATCATTTTGGACTATCGGACAAAATGCCAATAAATGTGTTGCCTGTACACAGCGTGTTGTACCTCAGTCTGGCGCTAATTGAATTCTATTCATTACACTCCAGGCTCCAGCGTGGTATAGAGCACAACATGGCAAATAATTAAGCATTCATCGTCAGTGACATTATATGGATGTTATCACCGGGCCTCTATCAAGGGACTTGCATTGATGAGCTCAGTAAGCTGAATGTATAGACTAAGTGCGTGTTTGTCAATGTTTCTCTCTGCCCGTAATTGAGATTAAATTAGAGTAAAATAGGAAAAAAGTCAAAAGAAGAAGAATCATCGAGCTGATAATAGGATTATTGTTTGTTGTTTGTTTGTTATGGATGGCGGATTAAAAAGAAAACCAGGGTTAAATGCAGGAAAGATTAACACGGGCTGCGTAGTTATCGCCCTGCCGTTTCATAAAATTAGCAAACGCAACAGACTGAGAGCTCATTTGCATGAGGAGATAACGCTGGCATTGTTGTACGAGTGTTGCTGCTAATTAGAGGTTGTGCGAATACTGTTATGATGAATTAAACCCTTCATCATTAACACTGAGAAAACTCTCAAATGATTGGACAGAGCGGGGGGGGGGGGGGGTAGCTGAAACAGGAGCTTGAAAGAGTATTTACAGGGTGTCAAGTTGACTGACACCCCCCACCCCAAAAAAGCACAGAGGGAGGGGCGGCTTTCCCTTTTGAATATTATCAAAGTCAGTAAAGCCCCAGATTGAAATATTAAGGGGTTTAATAAGACTTGGAGGTGTGACCTGCTTCTCTGCCATGGTTTGTGTTTGTGCCGTGTGGATGTGCTGGGTGAGCATGTATGCACGTACACACTCACAAGTGTGTGTACGTGCATTTCTGTACCATACCGTGTGTGTGTTTGCTTTATCTAAAGTGGTTAATTAAATAGCAGAGTGGAATTGTCATTTAGTTTTAATTATGTGCCATAAATGAGGGGAGCAGCCGTCTCGCCTCCCTCTCTCTATGAACTGCTCCTTCAAAAACATCAGTGAGTAAAACCTAATATATGGTTCAGTTCGAAGTTATGCAATATGATGAGGATTGGGGGGGCTGGTGGGGGGGCGCTAAAAAGGGAGATGGTGCTAATTAAAGTCAGCTCTCTGTCAGTTCTGGTGGATAAACACTTCAAGAAGCTTTGCAGATAGACGAGAGATGCCTTTGTGTCAGGGAAATCTCTCTAACGTGGAAACATACTCCGCAAAGGGTGACAATCCCCAGGGAGAGAGCGTCTGATAAGGACCTTGTCTCGGTTTTTAAAAAGCCAGAACAGGCCTCATTAAGAGCCAAAGTCATATAGATATGCCCTTTGTCTGGTTTCTATTCTATAGCCAGCAACAAAACACAATGACAACACTTCAACTGCCAATTGTGTTGCCAACTGTTGTAATTTAGGTTTTTAACCAGTGGAAAATATAAATTAGCGTAATGTTTTTGGTGAATATTTAGCACATGATGATGACTAACTGTTTTGATTAACAATAATCTTCCATCGCTGCATGTTTAACAGAGCTTATCATATCCTTCGATTATTTCTACAAGTCTTAACATTACATTTATTTCAAGCAACATGTTGCAGTTGTGCGAGAGAAAGAAACAAGTGCTTTTCCAGAAGCCTTGTTCCTGTGACTCACAAGCGACATGTCTGATGCTGTTGACGGTTGATGAATCAGTCATTTGTAGAAAGAATTCAGGAAGGGGTCCTCATGTTGCTGCGTAATAAAATATGTGGGGATGTTGACGCAGCCATAAGTTGCTGTGAGATGAATACTTAGGAAGAAACATCAACTTATCTAATAACTTCTTGCTGACAACCACTATCACATTTTCTGTCATATTTTCTACGTCAACTCAGGCCGACTGTGGTGGGACAGATATGTCACTTGTCACTTTGACGTCTGGCTGCAGCACAGCAAAATGAAAACTCTGTCTTATAATCAAACTATCTTTTGAGCTGAGAAGCACGTTGTTATATGAAATGAATCCCAAACTTAGTTAAACTGGTTATTACTAAGGTTTTCCTATATGTTTTATAATTGTAACAGTGTAGACATGAACTCTCATTTTCTAGAGTTTGCCTTTCACAAAGACATGTTCACAATGCCGGAACATTCTGGCAAGGGTTGGTGTGTGGGTCGAGGAACGCAGTAGCCAGGACATAACGTATGGAATCTGCGGCGGAAACTAGTTTATTTGTTTTATATCTATAGATCTGTTTTCGTTTGTATCGCTCGCCTGTTAGAAACATCATCAACACGCCCACTCACTTGCTGTAAATTACATTTTCCTGCCATTTTTCCATGGTTCCACTTATGGACATTATACCAAGGGGGGATGGCAGGGAAAGGTTCCGGATAATGTCCACAGCAACTAACGCAGATATTTTCATTCTCACAAATGACGACTCTGGAAAATATCTCAACTTCAGTACAAGTCCCAAAACATTGGAGAAACATATGTGATGGTCTGTGGCACGAATGCACGACAGTTGAATCATGGCCACATGAAGCGTAGTGGTCCTTCTCTTGCTTACTCCTAAGCAGTATTACCAAATGTTGTCAGAAAATGTCACAACGTCCAAACCCATACCATCCTAGGTTAATGGGAAAGTAACCTCTTTCACTTTGCCAGCCGTTGATCCTGTGCTCATTTGTCTGCTGTGGTTGGCTGATGTTATTGTGTTACTTCCTGGTCAACAGATCTGCATCTCTGTTCTTGTAGATGTTGTGTGAGGGTTGAAATGAGCGGCTGCTGCGGCTCTGAGCCCCCCCCCCCCCGTGCCTGCAGGCAAAGCTGACCCCACTGTCCTCCTCTGACTGTCTGCGATGAGGCGGTGATCTACGCTTCAGGCTACAAACATACAAGGGGTGTGATGGAGCGAGGGAGGGGGGAGCAAGGCTGCATGGGGCAAAGGCTTAATTTGCCTGTTTTGTCACTAAATTTGAAAAGGGAGCTGCTCAGAAGTGTAACATTTTACACTGTGTTTAATCCCACTCTGTCATGGCAAACAAGGGGCTAATGGGGAGAAATGTGGTGAGGGAGCTGGGGGTGGGGTGGCTTAGAGGTTTTCCCTGAAGTATGGGGAGCCAGTTGACTGGTGGTTTGCATGGATATTTGTGTCCTCGCCACGGCCAAATAAACACGCATTTATTATAGGAACTAACACATTCAATTTATAAAGTAATGTGCTGTGGATTTGGGTTATTAACCTGCATGTTTTATGTCACGAAAAATCAATGATTGGTAATGTATGGATCAGTTTATTAGTTATTTGATGAAAGTCCGAACCCCAAAAATGGCACATTCATTGTTTGCTCAAAACCTTGGAATGACCTGTGTGTACAGTTTCCTCACAAGCGACCTCTTGTGACTATGCAAACACGGGCTGTCTTCTTTCAGCGGCAAAGGCTAAAGATGCCTGATTTGAAACCTCATGGGGAAGTGGTCATGGTGGAGGGTCAGGCTAAGAATAATGTGACAACACCTGATTTCGCAATTTGCATGCCTTTTACCATGCACTGGTTAAAACTGGTCACTTTTAAGCTGAGTTACACTACATGACTTTCAAAATTGTCGGATCGCTGGGCGGTTTAAACTACACGACCCCCTGTACACACACAATAAGAGACATGGTGAGTGCAACTGATCTCTTCTCTCCTGTGTCGTCTTGCTCACAAATTGATCAAGTTGGAGGAGGTGAAATGCTTCAGTGGGCATCAGTTTTAATAACTTGGGATTCAACCATCTTTTCGCTTTCCTCTCTGAACCCAATGAAGTTAATATAAGTTGCAATGGGGGCACCTCGCCACTACATGCACCTACACCACCTTCACCCTGTCCCTTGTCTGATTGTTGCAGACTCCAACTACAACTCCAGCAGCAGGAGGGTCAGCCAGCTTCTCTAATCACGTCTTTGCAGAGTTCATTCATAGCGATAAGCGTCTCCCAACCGAGCACTGATCAGGGGCAAAAGTTGTCTGTGACTTGTTTTGTGAGCTAGGTTTAAACAAGTCTTAACAAGTCTTAAAGTACTTTTACCTTTCATCACCGAAGACCAAGCTTTAACCCCAGAGATGAATGGTCACGAAATGTTAATGGTATGTGTTCGTTTTGAAATATTCATATCTATTTCATTTCATATTGATTTTAAAGTTTATTGTCACCGAGGTAGTGTGTAAGGCCTTATATTTTCTTATGTTAAAAAAATGTATTGCTAAAGATGAACCAAATAAATTGTGTCTGCTGTTCTTAAATCACTCTTAGGTGGTATCACATTAAAGTGTATCATAGGTTTAACAAGGATCTGGTCTTTTGAAGACAAATCTGCAGTAATTGCTCAGTAATTGTTTGTTATCCTTCTGGTTGGTTTACTCGCCTCTTTATCAACTACTATAACAATGTACATCGCGTCCTAGTGGCCGTGAAAAGGAGCGATAGCGAACAAAAAGGTATTTGGTGAAGGTTTTTTTTTGGAACTACACCACATTTCTCTTTGAGTGACAGCCAGCAGTATTTTCAAGGCTTTCCTTCCTAAAGCCCGGGCGACAAACTGCACATCACAAGCCGGCCAAGATGGCATCCATCTCACAGCCCTGCCACTGATCTCACCGCCATCGGCCGCCAATCAGACTCATCACATAGCTGCCTTCTGCTTGCTGACAGCAGCCAGGGCCAAAAAAGTTAACTCTTCCTCCACCAGGCTGGACGAAAATAAATAAAAAATACTAGAATAACTGGGTCTTTCTTTCCGTCTGTCTTTCTCTTTGTTTCTGGTCAGATATTATCTGCAGAGAACAGGACTGAACCGCAGCAAGTGATCACTCTCTCCAGGATCCACCTCAGCCTTCACACTGTCACAGGGACAGCGATGCAGCTGTGTTTTTTCTTCTTCTTCTCTCTTTTTTTTTGGTGCAGCTAGGCCAGTCGTATCGCCTCAGTTTGCATACACAACACTGGTAAATTATTGTGTGAATGTGCATCATGAACGTCTCTAACTTAATTGGGAATATTGAATAGCAGATAATTAGATATTTGATGTGACACGTGGCGTCTAATGGGCTTGATGCAGTGGTCTCATGTTGTTCCCATAGCGAGAGGGATTTTTGATGTGTTGTCAGGCCCCAGTGTAAAAATAACTGAAGTGACAGCAGTGACTTGGTTGTCAGTGTTGTCGAGGCTGGTGCGGATTTTCACAGCCGTGGGTCCTGTATATGTGTGTGTGTGTGTATGCCTGTGTGTATGCCTGTGTATATGCATGTTTGTGCTGTGTGTGTGTGTGTGTGTGTCTCTGGGAGCATGTGCACACTTGTATACGCGTGTGTGTTTGTGCACGGCAATGTTGTGGGTGACAGTGCTGATCGCTGTGTGATGACAGCCTATCATTGTCGCTGTGCAAGAGTGAGAGTGGCAGGGGGGCCTTTTTGGCATGTGTTTTCTCCACGCCTTCATCTGTGTCTATGGCACTGCGAGCTTGGCTTAACAAAGGAGAAGAAGGGTGGGGAGGTGGGAGGGTGTGTGTGTGTGTCTGTGGGGGGGGGGGGGGGGGGGGGTGCTGGTGCCGGATGTCGGAGGCTGGGTGGGGCCAGCCGTGGAGAAAACGTGTCGGTGGCGCAGTCACATGGTGTCACCTCCATCTACGGCTCAGGAACAGGAAGCAGAATTCACAGACACTGTGGGGCAAAAGAAGTCACCATGACAACCAGCTTCTTTTTAAACTCTTGTATGTTTGCATATTGCGTCAGTAAGAGCGCGGCTTACTGATGTTGGTCTATCAGTCATATTTAAGGTGTTTACAGAAGTAACTTGCAGCGATGTTTTGGCACGTGAGAATCGGGAGAGTAAATCAGATGCACCAAGACCTTCACTGAATTCTTGCACTTGCTTATCTGTGTCTCACAAATAATATGCAGCAGTTTCCAGGAGTGCCATGTGGGAGCAGTCATTTCTTACTCTGGAGTTCATTTCTTTTCAAACTTGCCTCAAGCCACTTTCCAGGGTGTGTTTTGCCAACTGATCACATGAAACGCTGTCCAAACAAAGGTAAGGAAAAACTGGTTTGGAAAAAAACTATTACCTCTTGAAGTCATTAGTGTTTTAATATATTGTTATTTAATTATAAAATGAACAAGCCAAGAAGGCATCATTTCTCAAAACAGACTACCAGCACTGGAGGAAGTATTCAAACATTTTACTTACGTACGAATAAATGGTCCAAATGCACAATTGTCAAATTAAAAGCACCACATTGGCATTTCTACTTGAGTTGAAGTAAGTACTTGCTTTTAAATATATAAGTATTAAAGGTAAAATTACTTTCCAAGTAGTTTGAATCCTATTCTGAAACAATTTAGGTCTTTCTTCACAACTTCACTGCTACAGATGTGCTTTGCTCTTGTTGTGGCGAGGTCTATTGTTATTTGCCCACCCTTATAGAACATAACAGTAACCACCCACTTTCAATACATGAATGGTTTCTCCATTTATTTTCTCCATTGGTGTGACAGAAAATCAGTATAAAAGAGTTTTCAACCTTGGACCAGACCTCACCAGTACTTGATTCAGAGCTAAATAAACAAAAAACAAAAAAGATACCAAACTGTGTACATCACTTTTATAAGGTCAAAGGAACTACAAATCCCATAAACCAATGAAAAGGGCAGCATGACTCGCAGCACGCTTCTTGAATTTAACCTTGTAGTGATTTTCACCTCTTTAGACTCCATCCTCATCTCTCCTGCTCTCTTCAGCAGAGAGTGAAATCACGGTTGCTCTGTGGTTAACGTTATGTAATTAATTCATGGTTGTGGTTAACATTTTCCCATGGTAACAACAAGCCTTAACAATCACAGGCTTTGATATTACACCTGAGGATTCTGGGTAGGGTAGTAATTCTCATTGACATTGCGAATAAATCATGTTATTCTTATAATGCTGTTGATATCTTGTGGGCTCTACAGCAGCATTAATATTGTTTCACAATCCTGTAGCTGTACTTTGGATGGTTACAATATTATGTCTGATAATCAAAATCTCTATTAAGAGAACACTGTTCTTCTATTGGATAAGTGAACCAATTACCATCTCATTACTGGTTAATATAAAAATCTATATGAACATGAAATGAAAAATAAAGGTGGTAGAGTATAAAGTAGTGGAGTAAAGTAAAGATACCTGAAAATGCCTGGAAAATGTACTTAAATACAGTAACTAAATAAATGTACTTGGAGAAAGTGTGGCCTTGTTATAATTCTGAACAAACCAACTTCAGCTGAAATCGCCTGTAATGGCATACACATACAGGACATCCACCAGTGGACATCAATTTCTTATGTCTTTATATTTTCTACTTTCCTACTCCCCACTCCTCTCCTGTGGCTTGATTTCAAATTCAGGTAACAGTTACACATTTTCTCCTCAGTTATTTATGCCAGACATACTGTGCCAAAACCTGTCATTTACTCTTTCATCAGAGCAGAAGATAAACTTTTCAGATGCGCCGGAGACAAGCCGGTGCTTGCGGTAAACTCGGGAGGATCGTGAGAAACTTACGCTTCATAAATGCGGAGGCAGTTAACCTTTAATAAACAGATGGACAACTCCAACTGGCGCTGAGAAATTAACAAGCTTGAAATAACAACGGGGAGATTACATGGAAGCTGCCTACAATGGCAGTCTGCTTCATCTTCACTTTAATTTACTTCTGTTTCTTAAAACTGACTAGAGCAGGGCCTGTTCTAAACCTGCATGTTTAACATTGAGCTGTTTGCTTGGTCTGGTAATACTGCGTCACTACTTCAGCATTATTCCTTGTCATTAGTGAGTCCTCCTCCGTTCTACAATATACTGTCACTTTTTATTGTTTGTGTGCTGGACATTGTGTACAGAGTTTAAACTCTATGGTGCAGAGTGAAGTCAGAAAGCTTTGCATTCATCCTACCTGGATATCTGCAATGAAGAGTTATACAGTGTTTTTCATTATATAAAACTAAATCTACTTTATTACTTTTCATGTGTGTGACTTATATATAAGATGGAATGATTGACTTAACTGGTGTTCACAACTAGATCACAACTTTTTAAAATAATAGCTCTTTAATTCACCAGTAGGTGCTACAGCCTTTAGCTATCAGGCTCCTCTCCCATCGTGGATCGTGATGGTCGATCAAGAAATGTGAAAACGTGGTGGATCATGATGGTGGATCCTAAAATTGGTGGTGCATCGTGATAGTGGATTGTGATAGTGCCGGTGGACTGTGATGGTGGTGGTGGATCGCGATGGTGGATTGTGATAGCGGTGGTGGATCGCGATGGTGTGTTGTGGATTGTGATGGTGGAACGTGATAGTGCCGGTGGATCGTGATGGTGGTGCTGGATTGTGATGGTGGATACTTCCTGGGAGAGGGATACCTACATGCGGGTCTCTGAAGTTTCTACACATTATTTATGTCTCTGCGCCAGCATCACCGAGAGGCATTATGTTTTTCGGGTTGTCCATCCATCCTGAATTTCTGCATTTATCAACCAGTTCATTCATTCTGTGTCAGAGGGCAAAGGTCACAGGTATGTCAAACTATGTACTTGGAAACTGCACTGGTTGGCAGATGCATAAAACTGTTATTCTGGTAGTTTTTCCTTACTCTTGTTGATGGTGAAGGACAGAGGATGTTGCACCTTGTTAAGCCCTATGAGACAAACTGCGAGTGGGCTATACATTTGATAGTTTGATTGAACTCTGTTTAAAGGATTGCACCAACAAACCAAACATTGGGCTTTTACTTTGAAGACAAATTGTCAAACAGTTGATTTTATAAATCGCGTTCCCATGAAGGATATCAGCACCATGGTGTGTGTCTGTGTCTCAGTCAATATGGTGAAATCAAATTATCAAAATGATCTGGCAATGATTTTACCCAGTTGGCGAGCTCTGCTGTAGTATATCCGGGGACAACACAGACTGAAGGTCGCCCTGCCAACAATGACTGCTACAGAGCGCTGGTCACTTGTTTATACCACTTTTAATAATAGTGAACATATAAAGTGTCCAAATCGCACCAAATAGGACACTGCACTTCCCCAGGCAATTGATACCCATGCCAAGTGTGAAGCCATTAGTGTGAAGAAATAAGTTGAACGGTTCACAAGCTATTCGTTCCACATACAGACGGGCAGAAAGACTGACATGATTGTTGAATCATGACATGTAAAGAATAAAGAAATATCTGCATTGTTCCTAGGTGTTACTTCTTACTGGGTTGAAATGAGTGATTTTCAGTTAGAATTTTACATTACAATTAACAGGATTCATGGTAAACACGTGGAATCAGAAGTAACAACCACATCCTTGATGCCGAACACGTCTTTATCACAACAACAAAAAGGCTTCTCTTGATTCTCTCCTGTCTTCACTGCAGTCCAACAAAGCTGTCAGCAACCTCTGGCTACAAAAAAAAAACACGAACCAATAATGTTAATAGTGAGTCACAAGGGAGCAGTGATGGAGCTGGGTAATGCAGGCAAACTGCTTCCAAACAAACACATTGTAGTTCTTTAAAGAAAGGGAATGAATGAGCAATTCATGTCCCTTAGGTGCAAATCCTCTGGGAAATGATTATTTTACACCAGTTTCGGGGGGGAAAGCATTTAGGCTTTTACAAGACAATGAAACTCACATTAAAATCTGTTGAAAAAAAGCTCTGCAGGTTTTACACGCTGTCAAAAAATATACTGACTGGTTGTGGTCAGGGGAGAGCGAGGTTCGATCATCTGCATCCTGTCCCGTGAAAGTGAATGTCTTGTCATTTTTAATAAATGTCTTGTACTAAATGGATATTCTGTTCAGCATAAGCAAACTTTTGACTCTGCTTGGATCACTTTGACGCACTTAGACAACCACATCCTCATAACATAGTCAATAAAAAAACGCGTCTACTATTTCAATTTTGACTTAATAGCCAATCACCATTAGTTACACTATCTTTCTTTCTATCCACAGTGTCTGCACATGACAACCGCGATAACAGTTTGGTAATAATGTTGTAATGACTTACACATTCTTAATAATGTATTGTAAGTGTTAGGTAACCATCACATGGTCAGGGTGAAGATAGAACTGTATTTATGATACCCAAAGAAAGATTCACTGTATGAGTTGTTTTGGTCTCTGACATGAAAGTTGGATGTGCTGACCTGCACCCTGACCTCCATGCTCTTCTTTCCCATTGGCACTGGATGTAAGTGAAGTGCTGCAGAATCGTCCAATATAAACATAATCTCTAAGGTAAGTGGCTGTAGTGCCAATTTTCAATGATGTGTCAGGACAAACCAATGAGCATCAGAGGATGAAAGGCCCATAGAACAAGGCAGGAACATCTGATCTTATATCTGAATTCAATGATGATTATCAGAAGACATTACAACCACCTGTAATGTTTTGAAAAACTACAGTTTGTGCATTTCCAATGGCTTGAGCTTTGTCTCATGCTCCAGATAAATGTCGATCAGGCTTTGAGATGTATGATTGAGATAAAAGTGTGACCCCCATGTATAAAACATACCTGTTAATCACACACAGCCTGAAACTGACCTGTTTCAACTCCAAACTAATGATCAGGTGCTTTCTCTTGTTTAATACGACCCAAATCGTAATCTTAATTTATAACATTAATCATAATCAATATTGTTTCCCTACTAAAAGTTGAAGGTGACGTGATAATGAATTCGTATCAAGCATTATCAAAGACTTTATAAAAAATGAACATCCTGACAATTGAAGTGTCTTGATCTGCCACCTGTTGACTTGTTGCAGTAAAGGTCATACATTTTGCCTCCTCCATGTTACTGGACGGGACAAGGGCCGAAGTTAAATTTCAAAGTAAACTTTCTTACACATTTGTTTCTAATAAATTTGGTTTAAATTAGTTAGGGCTAGATTGATGCTATAATGCCATAATTAATGGCTAAGACTGACTCACGATTGGCTCCATCCCACAATTTTTACTGCTTGCTGACTGCAAATGATGGCACCACTCCTATCCGGCATATATTTTGGCTTCAATTCTGGATAGTGGGAGGAAGTGGAGCTGCATCATCCATCTTTATTTACAGTCTATGAGCATTACGTATCTGAGAAGTGACAGGACAGGACACAATAGGAACCTAGTGTTAAAACATCTTCGTAGCATAACAACACATCATAGTTCTTACAGATCATTTCCTTCATTTCTGTCTTAACCCATGGCGTTACTCCATTATAGCCCTCAGGGTTCCTGGCAACACACTGAGCTGAACTAAAATTAATATTTCCCATCAAGCACCAGCATCAGTACGGTAATATCAGTGGACAGGTGACCTACAGGCCTATAGGACCTCTGGATCCTCATTCATGCCTGCCATAGATGAGGCCTGTCCAGATACAGGCCCCGAGGGCCCGTACTGTACCTCACGGTCATGTCTAATCTGGTTACTGCAGCAACGGCAGGGATTAGGAGTGTGATGGGGGGGGGGGGGCTCCTCTAACAAGACTGGTCATTATGCATAATTCATGTAAACGAGCCAGGGAAGGAGGGGGGCAGGAGTGGTTGATGGTTGCTGCTCTAAAACACATACACACACATACACACACACACATGCAGCAATTCACAAATAAGAGTAAAAGCTAACTGTGACTGAAGTGATAGCTTATTAAAATTGTAATGCATATACTGTTTTGCAAAGCACAAACACACACACTCCAGGTTCCAGTGTGGCCAGGTTCCAGTGTGATCTGAAATCGAGCCATATGTAGCCTATTTCCCTTTTTATAGCCACACCAATTCATTGTTGTTTCTGATTTACAAAAAATGGCGCAGAAGATACGCGCCGCTGATGAAATGTGGTGTCAGCGGTGCTTCAAGAGCACACTGCAGCTGTAGCTTGGAAAACAATCACATTCAGTGGAATGACAGAGGGTCATTTCAACAGTATTAGTCATTTTCACTCATGAACAGATGTCTTAAGGGACAAGACGGCTGTGACTCAACATGCATATACCCCAAGCCTGGATGAGCAGAGTGTGTGTGTGAGTGCATGTGTGTGTGTGTGTGTGTGTGTGTGTGTGTTTGTGTGTGTGTGAGAGAGAGAGAGAGAGAGAGAGAGAGAGAGAGAGAGAGAGAGAGAGAGAGAGAGAGAGAGAGAGAGAGAGAGAGAGAGAGAGAGAGAGAGAGAGAGACTGGGTGTCTGTATTAGTGGATTTGAATGCACTTGTTTATGTATATGTTGCTTCTCAGTGGACATGACAAATGTGTCGCCCCTTCAGTGTGTGCTACACCAAGATGCCGCCTTCCGCCACTGAAAAGCGCGCACAAACACAAACACGCACACACACACCCTGCCACCTCTTCACCCTCGCTCTCCTCTTCCTGCCTACCCCCACCTGCATAATATCCCCCCCCCTCCCTCCCTCCCTCCCTCCTTTCTGTCTTCCCTGCCAGAGCGCCCATGTCCAAACCAAACACAACAGATCAACAACTCGGCATGCAGATCGTGTCACGGGATAAATTATGCGCAGCGTGTCAGCTTCATACGTGGGCTCTCGGCTGGCTGTCCGTGACATGTGTCAGGGTGCCCCTGCATCTCCGCCGTGCAACGCTAATGACGTGATGCCGGGTTAGCCTCCAATGCACCCCACCCCACCTCCTCCCCTGCCCGCAACCTCCCCAACCCTTCTACCCCTTCACCCACTCCTCTTAACCACCCCCCACCCATCTCGCAACGATGAGACAGCGTGTCACCTCCAGAAGGGCGGAAGCAAGAGGAAGAAACCTTAGGTTTTAAGGGGATAAAGATGGACAACAATGTCTGGTCCAGTGTGAGACTGTGGAGGCTGATGGTTGAGGGCCTTTGGATGAAATGGTCCGACCTGTGTGGAATTGTTCAAATTTTTTTAAATGTCATGCAGTATCTTTCAAATCTTTCCATTTGCTTGATGAATTTTTTTTGGGAATACTGTATTGCCTCCAATTTGTTTATCAGAAAAGATTAGGTTAGATAATTATTTACTAAAATAATATAGGTTGTCCAATAAAATGTGTATCATTGATTATATTGTTTTTTCCAGAGGCCCACAATACAACCAAAATGCCGTAGGCCAGCTTCAGCAGTAGATATCTGTCTCAACCTTCTACATACACAATATGACATGTAAGACCTTTTTAAAACAATTTACTGCTCTCCCCCTCCCCTCCCCCTCCTCTACCTACTGTCCTTGCACAAGATGGTGCATTTTTTATTTAAACCCTCTTTCTCTTCTTCTTCCTTTTTTTTTGTTTTTGGTCTTTGTATGCAAATCCTGTCTGATTTGTCTGAATTATGTGTGTCTGTCCGGGAGCCTCAGTGATTCGGAGTGACTGAAGACTGCACACACGGTGATTGCATCCACTGGGCCTACTCTGAGCCTTGCATAAGTAATTGAGATGTCAGTATGTGTTCTCATATTCCCACAACAAAACTGTAGGAAAACATGCACTGTTGAAGGTCATTTGAATAATTCCTTAATGGAAGGGAGGCCTTGTTTTTTCGGGATGCATGAAAAAGCAAATGTCAATGATCAAAATCAAGCAGCATCATATCTCATGGAGGCAGCACTGATTCCTGGAGCACTTCACCCTCTATCTCCCTCTCTTTCGCTCTGAAAAGATAGATAAGGGATAAGTGTCTTTGTGAATATCAAACACAACATGAGTCACTATTTCTCACGGGTCTTTTTGAAACACAAATTGGTTTTGAGATATTTTCGGCATTGACCTCTTTGATTTCAAATAGGAAATGACAGGGACATGGTAGATCTCATATTCAAAAAAAGAAAGCCTGAGAGGTCAATGACTGAATCATACATATACACACTGGATAATGGAAAATATGCCATTAATCTTTCATATATGAATTATTATTGTAGCTATAGACATGTCCCCAGGTTATCAGGCAAATAGAAATGGATTAGCTGCTACATATAGAAGGTGTGAGCCGGAAAAAACATATTGCAGATATAGAGCATTGTCTTTTTGTGCATGGTTTATAATGTATATCTTAATGAAAGAAAAAGACACTTCCAAATAAAGATATGCGATTAAAAAAAAAACAGTCCTCCGCTCAAAAAAGAAGAGAATGAATAGCTATTGTATCTTGTTTCATCAAACCACATCCCTCATCCACCAAGATGGAGGATGCATATGTATGTATGCTTTGTGTTTTGTCCGGGCTTGTGATGGATGAAGGACCTGGCGACACACACCTGCAGTCCTCATCCACCATCACGTCGTAACTAAAGGCTTGGCAGACTGAGATGATCTCCTACATCCGTTAGCCTGCCGCTGTCAAACACTGTCACTCTCCAAAAGACAACACTGTCACATCAACACTCCCACAGCAAAATAAACCCACCTTGATGAAAGGTGGGTTTAGATTGAAAGAGACTGCGGCGTGTCCATCACAAAAAATACAAAAACACTGCCACTGACACCAGCTGGAGTCCAGCACTCTGTCCCAGCAGCATTGGTTTTCACACTGTTGTGCCTGAAATTACCTGATTATTACTCAAATATCTTTTAAATGTAACATACATTTGTGAAACCTATCAGCTTCGTTGCTGTATGTGAATCAATAAGAGTCTAACAGATGTTAATATATTAAAGAGTCTTGATTTTAAAAAACGTGTGGTGATAGTGATGGAACATCAAATTACCTGTATTGTGAATCATACAAATAATAATTAGAGGGCTACTTTTGAAGCTGCATTATTATACCTAGTCCTTAATTCGTTATTATATTGTAAATGCTTTTCATGCACCTCGTATTTTTTTTATATATACTGTATATATTTATTTCTTATTTTGATATTTTTCCATAACTCTTATAAGCATGATATTCATAGTGGAAAGCATAGAAATATTTAATTGTACATGAACTAAAGATTTTAATCTCAAAATTCACAACAGGATTTAGTTTTATTCGAATCCAATGTATCAATTGGTTTATTAATTCTAAGAAACAGTTGGACAGAATTAACTCAGTGGAAATGAAGTATTAAAGACCTTTTAAATCTTCTGTAATTTTGCCTGTATCGGGTCATGTGGTAATTTTTGTTACCAAACATGTTTTGCTTTGATAACAAACTAAAAATACATAAAAACACAATTAGAGCATTGTGTACCAATCTCCTTTTTAAGAGTCTGTGATAATGCGCTGCCTCAAACTGAAATGTTTGAAGTCCGTCAGGGAACTTTAAAAGGATGTAGACGTGAGGTCCTTAAAGCGGGAAATTCATCAGAACCTGTCCAGGTTCTAAACAGAACCTGTTTCTCGTTAGTGTATGTGTAGAGAATAGAACTGTAACAGATACTGCGCATTTTAAAGTTCAGCAACATAATTGAATCAAGTCCACAAACTGACTTAAATCAACATAAAAATAGACAGAGGCAGGTATCTTCTGCAAAACACCAACACTGATAACTTCCCGGGTGCAATTTCTAACAATGAAGCGTTTTATCAGGATCCAAACAGATTCCTCCGACTTTGGTTTCTGATCCGGCACAAAGGCTCTCAGTCGTTGTTGCTTTGTTTGTTGATTCTCCGTCAGACATTGTTTGTTTGTTTTGAGGTATTTCGGAGGGGTATTAAACCATACGTCTGGAGTTGTGTGCAAAGTTGGAGGTTTTATATGCGGCGGATGAACGCCGGGATCCTCAGCGGGAGCACCGGCTTTTGTTTCATGGTTGACAATGATCTGCGTGCCGCTATCACACGCAGACCAGGAACAACAACCACGAACATGTGAATCGTAACAAAAGGCTTACCGGGGAACCACAGGTGTGAGTTTGAGTTGCCACTCAGGCATACATACAGTACATTTAAGGCAATAACACACTTTGAATGTGGAGAGGTAACCCCCAGAGAAAAGATCAAACATCACACGCACTGGGATCAACACGCTCTCCTTTATTTAGCTCCACTCGTCTGTGACTCCTAACCACGCTAGAGACCTTTCTATCAGGTCTATCGTGTCCGACACATGACCCAAATATAAACAGCATACTTGATGCAACGCACGGTGTAAAGTGGAGAACACCTTCCATCGCAAACACCAATGTGCCTCTGTTCTATCTAGGCAGAGGCAGACACGAGTTATGGAGGTTAATACTCCCTCTCCGTGTTCCCACCAGCCCAGGTAATTTTGTTATTCCATTTGTGCCCTCTGTCTACACCCACCCCTGTCTGCTGTACATAATGGTCCCAGTCCTGAGAGGAAGCAGGCATTTACTTATACAAAACCTTGAGGAAATCCCCACCAATCCTCAGGGCTCACGTTCAGCAGCGCCCAAAACACAAAGGCTATGCAAATCTGCCCAGCCTGCGTTTATCTATCCTCGGTTTCCGTTTGCTCCACGGGAACCAGCATTGTGCCGTGCGTGGCGATTATCGCATGTAATTTACATAGAATACGCACAGGAAACAGTGCACTGATCTCTAACAAAGCAGGGAAGGAGTCTCTATCGGCTGAGCAGCTATCTGACGGCACAGCAAAATTACAGGTTTAGCTGTGGGGTATTAAACCTACAAGGTGTTTTTTATTTCTGCCGCGCAGGGAACACTATCTCCTCCAAATGTTGCTTGTTTATCTGCCGTGTTTGTTTTATAACCCAACTCTAGCAGCCCCTTTCTGAGGAAGCTGCATCTTCAGCGGAGTTAATCTGCCCTCTGCCTGTGTTTCCTTTGTCACTGAATCCGTGTATCAACACAGCGAGGTGCAGCCAGATCGAGGAGGTGTGTAATTGCACAAAGACACTCATGCTAATATAGGCTCGCGAGTGAGTGTGTGTGACTGACTCAGCCAACACGAGACATGTTGTGAGTGTGAGGAATGGAAGTCATAACACTGCAGCATGGCTTGATCCACACAAAGGCTCGTTCTGTAAGTTCTCAATCAGAAACTTGAGACGTGAGGGCGAGATGAGAGATCAAATTCCTGATGCGGACGGCGTACCTGCAGGGCTGCCCGAGGAAGAAAAGCCCACAACTCGCTGCTTACCTTTGGTTCAGGGTCATCCAGAGGTCAGTGTTTAGATAGTAAATACATTCATCTCTGAATTCAGCTCAATGTGAAGTCTGTGGTATAAGTTGGACAAACGGAACATGAGAAAAAGCAACAGCTCACAGAAAAGAGAAAAAGCTGCAAACAAAGTGCAACAAAGACGACGAGACTCTGACGATTAAAAACCTGTTTGATTTGTTGAAAAGGTGCAGTAATCTGTCATGCTCTGGTGCACACAACTATGCACACATCCATTTTGAGGAGAAGGAAACAAAGTCAATGAAGTGGAAAAGGAAGAGGAAAAGATTGTCTCCAACAGGCTGCATAGTTTTTGACTGAGTTCAAATAACCACACGCTGGCTGTGGATCAGCCGGTAAAATTGTACATAGTGACAACACTAAAGTGACCTCTTCATCCAGATTTTTATAATATATACACACAAACCTGTGTTACGCTATGTTAAAAGTATGTCATTTACTGTACACATGATGAATTAAGCAGCCAACATCTGGCCAATGTTAACAAACTTTATCTGAAATAACAAATTTATATTTAATTATAGCCAGCACGTTCACTTTATATAACTTATAGCATCCCTATGAAAAGTATCAAACAAAAATGTAAATGTAGAGCGCAACGATTTGCAGTGTGTTTTCTCCTACAGCTGATGAGATAGAAGGAACGCTTGCTGCTTGTGTATCATCTGAATAGTTGTGTGAATTATTGGTTGGTTCAGTGTGGCCAGTCAGGAGGCTATATCAAGCAGAACAGACACCCATCTGATTTTGTTCCAAGAAGACAGGCAAAAGCACACTGCCATCATTAATACAGTATAACACTGATTCTTTCAGAAATGGCCCTCCGAAGGCCAGTCACAAGCCTAGCATGGGTTTCTCACAGCACAATAGACACCCTCACAGGCTTATCATCCCAGTCATCTTCATCATTAGAATCATCGGCAGTATGATGTGGCTCAGTCATCAGTTACAAGTATGACACCAGTGACTTTTTCTTTTTCTCTTAAAACTTTGCAAACATAAAAGCAGGTCTGTTGCAAAAGATGTAAAAATAGTGACACAAGGATTTTTTTTTTTTCAAGTCTCACCTCTGCAATGATAAGTGTAGCCGAAGGGAAGAGAACAGAAACCCTCCAGCAGAGAGTGGGGATTTGATAAGGGTGTGATTGCTTTAAGTTTTTATAGACGTTGAATTGGGTGCACCACCATGACAAATGAACACACAACCACAAATGTACGACTGTTAACAACTGCTTTGGGGTTTATTTTACAATTGAGAAAGAAATGAAACAAACTAATCGGTGCTAAAAAGTTTTTTTTTCTTTACAATATTGTTGATAAAACATTGAAATGTATAGTCATTGTGCATCGCTTATTTATTTTCCACACCATTTCATGCATCAAATTGGATGCAAGTATAATTAAAATCATTTCTGTAAACCAAGCCAAAGAAGCTAAATTTGTATTTTCTTTAGAAAAGGACATTTGTAGCTCTACAGCATATATCTATATACACCATCTGTTTTAATTTTTTTTAATCATTTTTGTATATAAAATGACGATATAAAAGTTAGAGAATGCACACACCTTAAGATACAAAGAATGTTGAGCAGTTTCAAATGGTAAGATATGTTTTATGGAGTACTGACAGTTCACTGCTAATCATTTACATGTAACAGACTTTTCTCTTTACAGTTGAATAAAGCGACACAATTTAGAAAGAGAAAGTTGTAACAAACCATACAACTGGAAAATTGCTATAAGGTGATATTTCACAACAAGGAAAAGTGTTTTGAACAAACTTGCATACTGACGGCCATTCATTTTCACTGATTGACTCATAACCAAAAAAGCAGCATTTACGTTTTTCCAAATGTTCACGTGGTCTTTTTTTTCTCTAATACATTGGCAGGTTTATGAGCAGGCCATTCATCATCAAAAACACTGCAGTGACAGGAACCAAAGAAACGAGAGAGGGGGGAAATGATAATCCTTGATCTTTTAAAAATCAATCTGGTTTTTCAAGATATTTCAAAACATGTTCTCTTTACAAATTCAACTGTCTAAGGTGCTACTTCAGTCTTTCAGGGTAGTCTTTCATTCTTTTGGTGTATACATTTAATTTTCATCTTCTTCATATCAAGTAATATACAGTTTTCTCTTCCACCAATCCTCTCCACTCACAACTTTAACCATTGAAGCAGTAGTTGTATTTTTGCCATGAAAAGATTAAAATCTTGTGTTTAACCTTGATTCACTCAAATACATGCACAGATCAGACAAATAGCATATAAATATATTACAAAATAAGTGTAAAAAAAAAGCTTGGCAAAACAAAATTCAACATGAAAAGACATGGTCCAGTCAGGCAGTTATCACAACGAAAAACAATAAGACCGATTTTTTTTCTGGCGGCTCAGTTTGGCCCAGTGCAGCAACTGTGAACAATGTCATTTTAGTGCAATGAAATTCTAGTCAGTTACACAGCTGTCAGTCTCTACCGTCAGCACGAGACTCCGCTTAAACCTTCTCCATCTTGTCTAGCTTCTCCAGTTTCTCCAAAGCCGTGACAAACACCAGGTGGTCCTCTGGAGACTTGCCGTGGGTCTTGCTGAGGTGCAGTTTGACTGCGTGTTTGCTGACGAATGTCCGATTGCAAAGTCTGCACTGGTACACAGAGCCTGTGTCGTCCTCTGGCGTGGTCAATGCTGACAGGGGGCTGCCGAATGTCATTTTGTCTGTGATCACCTTTGAGGCAGCCTGCTGCTCCCGTAGGTGCTCAGTTGACAGCTTGGACAGGTCCTTCATGCTGAAGCCCAGGTGAAACTCCAGGTGGCTGATGTAGGAGGAGGGAGTCCTGAACTGGGAGGCACAGTCACCACAGAGAAACACAGGCTGGCATGAGTCCATGTTCTTGAGAAACTTGGTGCCCCCAGTCCGTCTCAGCTGGTACTTGACATTAGCTAGCCAGTGGGATATGGTGGTCATGGAGAGGCCAGTGAACTTACAGATGTGGACCCTTTCCTGAGGGCCTAAGTCAGTCATGGCGTAGCGGCCCTCTTGTGTCTCTCTCAGGCTGGAGGCAAACTGTGCCTGGAGGATGAGAAGGTGCTGGGGATTCCAATTGGACTGCCGCCCTTTCCTCTTCTGCACCGGAGAGAGGTCTTCTAGGGCGTCTTCAAATGCACTGCCATCAGCATCGGACTTCTCCGAAATGGACGAGGGAGTGGAAGATTTGGGCGTCAGTCTGCCGGTGAGGTTCTTTACCATATCAGAGATGTCCATTAGAGCATTCTCTCTGTGAGGTGAGGAGACTGAGTCAGGGAGGGAAATGAGGGGTTTGTTACCGTTTATGCTATTGTTGGTCAAGAGCACATTGGTACTATTGTTATTATTGTTGTTGGAGTTTGTGACAGACTTATTTTTACTCAGGTCTATGGGTTGGTCACAGTTATCATACAATTGATAGTGGTTGGTGGGCTCAGCTGGCTTGCCCTGAGGAGTGGGGTTGAAAGCTGGCTTTTCCATCATGCTGTTGCTGATTTTGTAAAGCATAGCTAGCGGATCAGCAGCAGGGCTTACTGTTTTGGAGGCCTTGCCCAGGTGTGTGTTCATGATTGACTGGAGTGCGCTGAGAGGGTTGATGAAAGGAATTTCTGGCGAGTGATCAGTGATGATGCCAAGACTGTTGCCGTTAGTTACTGGGGACTGACAGGCCTCAGAGCCATTCTTTGAATGGTTGTTGTGGCCATCTACTGGGCTCTCTCTGGGCTCCCTCTTGCAAATGAGCTCAGAGTCCACACTGCCTGGGCTTCTACTTCGCATACCAGAGGGTTTACCTACAGAAAGGTCATTTGGAGATATTAATTGCTCTCTTTGCTCTCTCAGTGCAGGAGAGGGGGATTTTACTAACGATGAGGGTCGGCATCGTTCCACGCTCACCATCTTCTCCTCCTTTTCTTTCTTCACAGTGGCAGCTTTCCCTGTCACTTTCTCCACAAGCTCCTCCATGGCAGTGACATTGCTCCTGAGGGGGGTCGGGGAGGAAGGGCTCCGAGGCGAGTGGATGACTGAGTTGGGGTCACCCACCAGGCCACGTAGCCCACTGTTATACATTGACTGCCTGTGGACGCTCTGGACAGTTGGGGGCAGGACAGTAGTTGAGCTTTTCATTGCACCTTGCAGCTGGTAGGCTGCATGAATGCTAGGGTAGCCACCCCATGTGGGTGTCCCTGTCTGGGCCTTACTGATGGCACTGGATACTGTGTTCTCAAGTGATTTAAGAATATCTAAACCCCCTTTGGGGGTCTCCTCAAGATCTTCCTCTCTAAGATATTTATATGATGTGCCGTCATTCTCAGATTTTTCACCTGAGTCGTCTTTTTCCTCCTTAATTTTTTTCTCCAATGGCTCACTACCATCAACATTTTCATCCTCACCTCCTTCCCTCTTTTCCTCTGAGGCTGAGGAGAGAGCAGGGGACACAGGCTGTGACTTTACAATACTGGGAACAGGGAGTCTGGTTGTGGTCGGTGGCAATGGGATAGACTGAAACTTTTCTTCCACTACTGGATCAAAGAATAGCTGTTTGCCCTTCTTAGATGCAGAATTTGTGACCTTCAAAAAGTGACCTGTGACCATCATATGGGCAGTCAGCTGTTGCAGTGTATCATGGGAGCTCCCACACTCCATGCATTTGAGGATCTGGGCTTTACGAGCCTCAAACTGCCATGTGTAGCTCGCACCATTCTGGTAGCCATAGCGGTTGTTTGGCGTAACATAAGGGTTTGGTGCGGCTTTTGTGTCTTTGCCACCATCCCCAAGGGATATGCTGCCACCACCGATACCAGCATGGAGAGAGTCTGGGGAGCATGGCGAAACTATAGCATCTTGGAGAGCTCGTTTTTTAGCTGAACTGGGCAGCAGTTTAGTGGCCAAGGCTGGCACTGGTTCTTTGAGAGGCACTTTCTGGTAATGCTTGGTCTTGATCATATGAACACTGAGATCTTGCAGAGACTCAAATGAGTGGCCACAGTACATGCACTTCAGCACCTTCTGAGCATCCTCTTTCCCCTCCATCTCCATCAGAGAGCGCTTGCGTGGTTTGGACCAGCGCTTTCCCTGGTCCTCCTCTTTGTCCTTGTTATCATCTCGATAATGGCCCGTCTCATTCATGTGAACTGTCAAACCCACCAGGGTGTCATAGGCACCGCTGCAGTCTTTGCAGCGAAACTTGCTTGCCCCAGTGAAAACAGAACCATACAGCTTGTTGTTCTGCCGGTAGAGCTGCACCGTGCTGAAGAGGCTGGGCTCTGGTAGAAGGTGGTATGGGTTCTGCTGAAAAGTTTTGGCAAGTGCTGCCTGGTGCCAGTCATAGCCTACACCACCACCGTTACTGGCTGCAGCACTGCTGACCCCACTGCTGCTGGTTGCACTGTGGCTGCCAACAGAGCTAGCTGCTGTGCCGTTCGTATTGGCACTTGCGCTGCCTGTGTGGTTAACAGTGGAGCTGGAGCTCCTACCGTTGTGGTGACCGCTAACAATGTTGACCGCACTACTTTTGTTTATGGTTGGGGTTGTAGAAACAGAGGCAGTAGAGGCTGGCTCCGGAGAGGTGAGGGCACTGTTGACACTGCCTGCCGCAGCAGGCTTAGATTTCATGATGTCCATTGTGATGCTGGACCAGGAGGCATCTGAGATGAGGTTTGCATAGACGGCTTTCATCTGTGCCAGGCTATCCTGGAAAGAGAGGCCGTTGTTGGGGCGAAAGGGTAAAGCTGTGCCTTCCCTCTCCTGACCCTCTGTGGAAGAGGTGCTCTTGAAGTCCGTAAGTCGGTCGCTGGCATCACTGAGTGGAGAACCATACCCAGCATCAGGGTTAGTGCCATTGCTGAGTGGAGAGTCTCTGTAGCTCGGCGGCTGGCCTCCATCCACATCTTCCTCTTCCTCATTGCACAGGAACTCATTGTCCTGGCCATCTAACGAGAGGCCGTCATCCTGCAGGTGCTCTTCCTCATCTTGTGGGGCTGCCTTAAACTCGTCCCCGGGCATGTACGCTGGAGCACAGAGGGAAAGAAGACAAAAAGAGGAGAAAGGAAGGGAGAGAGAAAAAAAGAGGTCAGCTCAGTAAAATTAAAGATTTACAGCACACTAACAGGACCACTGTCAAAATAACATGGAGTGAATACTCGGTGATAGGAAATGTAAGCTTTTATTCTCATCCAGTGAGTGTGTGTGTGTGTGTCTGTATGCATGGATGCATGAGTTAGTGTGTATTTTACACACATGTGGCTCTGAAAGCCAGTGGTGAAAAAAGCCTCCAAGGGAAAAATAAATCACTGAGCTTCTGACAGTTGTCCTTTTCCTTCCCAACTCCCTATTCCTCCACACATGCCTCATGTTCCCCAGGAAATGACTGGCTGTTTGGCCTTGTTAGCCAGCTGCATGCTTACATGTTCAACTCCCCCTTTCTCCCTCTTTTTTTTCTCTTCCCCGAGCTTTATTGCCTCTCACTCATCCAGTCCATGAAATTCAGTTTCTCACATGTCCAGGTTATGTAACTGATTGAGCAGGGGAAGAAACAAAATGCTACCCTGGAGATAACACATCCATTTCTAATCCACTCTGAAAAACAAAAGGTTCATTTTCTTTTCGGCTTATAAGCAGGAACTAGTAATACGATAGTGCTAAGATCGAGAATACTAGAGTGACTGTTGAAGAAAGGACTCTTGGATAGACAGTTTATGCATCTGCACAATCTACGACTGTTCCGTGATCCAAAATGGCAAACCCAATGCTTAACAAGGAGACAGAAGAAAGGGCACACGTGATAACAATTTAGGGTGTGGGGAAAGGGTACTAAGGAAGGCTCAGATGTAACAGGTTTACCAGTAAAATACATGAAGACATACAGTATAAAAGAGAAGGCTAGACAGTGTTTATGTGTGAGTGTGTGTGTGTGTGTGTGTGTGTGTGTGTGTGTGTGTGTGTGTGTGTGTGTGTAAGTGTGTATGTGTACGTGAATGCTGGGCAGGACACCACGAGCATCATAGACAGGAGGTGGTTAAGGGGAGAACAAGTGAATGAAAAGGAAAACGTGGAGGAGAAAGAAAAAGTGAGCAGGAGCTGGTGGGTTTGGTGGGCGGGCAGAGGGGCTGTAAGAGAAAATGGAAAAAAGGAGAGAGGGAGAGAGAGAGAGAGAGAGAGAGAGAGAGAGAGAGAGAGAGGGGGTGAGGGAGGCAGGGAGACAGGAAAGACGGCCCCCTAGCTTCTTCCTTTATCTCCTTCCTGCATGGTGAGATGTGTGTCCTAGATGCCAGTATCAGTCTCTCCTGATGAAACAGATGTGCTGTCAGCTTCAAACGGCACGCTAACCTGTCATATCATAATCTAAGTGGACATAATACCTGATATATATACACTGGCACCATTTACTGCTGCTCGAGAGGAGATGGGTGGGGGGAGGTGAGCAGCTGCACCATCAACTGTGACTGTGTGTGTGTGTGTGTGTGTGTGTGTGTGTGTGTGCCTAAGTAAGAGCCTGTTTGCGAACGCGTGTTTGCCCGCATGCTCACCTCCCCTATGTGTGTACCTTTTGCACTCTGCTCAGCTCATACATGTTTGCTCGTATAAAGCCGAACCCTTCGACCATAATATTGCCTATAAGTCTTGAGTTTGCTGTGCACTACTGATACACTCCTCGCCAAATGAGCAACATACTCCCCTAACGCCTGACAGGATTTCAGTGAAATGAGAGCGCTACAGGAGAACCTGGCTGCGCTTCAATCCCACTGACAGACTGAGACCGAGACAGTTTCTAAAACTCCTGAAAATCCCTAACACAGCAGATTAGCATTATGTGCTGTACTCTCTACAACACATCTGCAGAGTGTCTTCTGTTACACTGCCTTCCCCCTCGCTAGCCCGCTTCCGGAACAGGAGACTATCAATATACGTATCAGCCATTTAATATACAAAGCATCCTGCAGAACGTCTATCCAATCACTAACAGTGCAAACATACAGTAGGAATTACCTATGTGAGTCACTGCAGCCAAAAAGTAGCTAAACCCCAATAGCTGGCAGTGCTTAATACATAAACACACACACACACACACACACACACACACACACAAAGACAGCAGGAATGAGAAGCAGAAGATCAGAAATATCCCTGGGTGAGTGACAAAACACAGACTGCAGCAGGGAGGGGCTTCGAGCGATGAACAGGTCGCCAGGGAACCCTTTGACGATCCCTGTCAATCAATGCCTGTCCTGCCACGTTGTCATGGAAACAACAAAGAGGGAGATATCAAAAGCACACAGACAAAAGACTGGCAGACACAGACATCTGTAAAAATCACAGGCAGCAAGTGGATGCTTTTGCAAACCATAGATGCACAATACTAGTGACAAACGTGGCTAACATTAGTCTGATATATAAACGATCTCACCATCTGTTTTGAGATGCTGCTTTTATTTGGACAGGATGTTCAAATCTGGAGTGTGAGGACGTAAAAAATCGTAAGAGTTGCAGATCAACACTATCTGTTCTTTCAGTGCAACTTGAAGAAGTGTGATTTTGACTGGCGATCAGATTAAGCTCCTTCTCCTGCCCTGGATGCACATATGCGGCGCAACACCAGCAGCAAGGGGCAGGCTCGAGAAGGGGTAGGGCTGGCGTGCCGTCCCTGGCGGTTTGGTTTGCCGAGTGGGTGATGGCTGTGAGCAGGGCCATCTGCACGGGCGCCAAAGCGCCTGTCACTTTTGCTCGGGGACGTGCTGCCATCAAGGAGACAGGCGGCAGCGTGGCCAGGATAGCACTGCAGACTCACTGTCAGAAGCAGCAGTGATCAAACCCGCACCAGCCACGCCAGATCACCGACTACAGGAAGCAAGGATGCAGGAATTAGCATCCAAGTGCATCCCTGATCTCCCAATACCCACACATACGGTTAATATGCCATTAATAAAAAGGAACATAAAACACGTGGAGGGGTTGAAGTAGCCCCTTTGGATGTTATCAAGAGTCCTTTTAAAAATTCATAATGCAAATTGATTTGACATAGACACCTATCCTGCTGTAAAGCAGTCACTATCAAAGGTTTTCATGTCTACCAAATATACTTTGGGCGACAGACCCTTATTTGATTTAATATAAGAGCTTTTAAAAAGCTCAAGTGTGTCTTGTTCTCCTCCATTTCCTTTATTATTATAATAATTCAAATGAGAGTTTTAAAGTAAAGTACAGATGAAGCACCCTTGATTCTGATCTGTACCTAAAGATTAGAGAATGCTGCATGTGTTATCAGCGTTTTTGCAATCGCAATCTGTGACCGGGTTTGCTCCCATAACACTGGTTCTCAGAGAGCAGACAGAGCTGAGAGTGTGCAGTCCTGCTGTGCAGAACAGACAGACAGTTTTCTGATGAAAAGACTGTGGTAAACGCCCTGTGTCCCGCCTCGGCACAAAGCTGGGCCTCATAATGGGACAACGTGATCGGCCTATGAGCACAGATCATCTCTAAAACATTCTCCCTCACACACGGCTTGACACTGTGTACGACTTGATTTTTGTAAATGATACCAAACGAAATACAACCAGCGGACACGTCAGCCCTTTGGCAGGGAGTACAGCAGAAACATATCACTCCTTTTCAAAACTTTGCTATCTTTCTCTGCCCTACCCCTTTTTTTGCCTTCTCCCTTTTCTTTGCTGAGAGTCTGCTGGTTGTTAAATCAATAAAACTCTCTGTCAGGCTCACAGAGCTTCACCATTTGGCCGCTGTCAAAGCCAAACAAACCAGATAAGAAAGGCAGAAAGGCGATGAAATGAGAGAGAGAGAGGGGAAAGAAGGGGATGAGACCAGTCAGCCTCCCCTCACAGACACCTCCACCACCAGCCCCATTTCTCCAACACCCCTCCTTCTATTTATTTACACACATTTCTTTATTTATTTGATGTGAGTTTGGGAAGAGGGGCAATCACGGCAGTCATTTGCGGCACTAATGTCCAATCACAGGCCCCTTCACTCATGTGATTTAGGCAGTGCAGGAGAGGGTTCGCGCTGGAGAATGGCGGGGGGGTGGTGGCGGTTCGGGATTGGGGATGCAGAGGCCGTTTAGGCCGGCCTCTAATAGGAAACTGGCAGTCTTATTCCTTCCCCAGATTCTGTTTGTCACCCTGCTCTCCATTACGTGCCTCTCAACTCTGATGGCTTTGGACAGGAGCTGATCAAAAAGCCATCGCTTGACCTACACACTGTGGCAGAACGAGACTCGCGCCCTGCACGGGTAGAGGGGAGAGAGATGAGATACAGGAGGAGGGGGGAGGCAGAGGAGGCGTGTATGTCAGCGAATGTGCAGAGGGGAGAAAGTGCAGCGGGGAAGAGGGAAGATGGAAGAGGAAGGAGGGGGGTGATAGCTCTCGGACCGGGACAAGAGGGCTGTAAATAAAATGACATTATTATTTCCTCTGTCCCGTCATGTAGAAAAGCCAATTATGGTAATGCTGCTGCCGGCGTGTCAGAGGGAATGCTGGGATGTGCTTCCCGTGAAGCGGCTAACATGAGAGCAATGCCCTGATCAGGAACACAGGCCTCAGTTTGACAAGCGACTGTACAGATAGGGAGGAGAAGAGAGAAAGAGGAGGAGGAACAAGAGAGAGGAAGAGACACAGAGCTAACAACAAAGCTGTATGTGGGCTTTGTTTTCTCAAAGGATAAATATTAAGCTATGTGGAAGAGTAAAGATTTTTCTTTAAACTCATCCCCATGCAGCCGACAAAGCCAGAGTCAGAAAGGGGGGAAAGTCATATTTTAGGACATTTAAGTTGTGGAAAAATCAACGAGCAACAAAACACATATTCATGAGGAATCTCATCGCACAGGATCTAATGAAGGGCAATGACATGAAAATGATTGAGAAGCTGGAACATAGGAGAAGCTATCAACCTGAAAAGTTCAGGAGTTCATGAATCATACTCTGTCACACCTCAAAATCTGACGAGATGAATTATGCAGAGAGGACGGTGAATGAGCCGGATATTGAGGGTGAAGGCGATCATTTTCTTTGGAAACTAATTCGTTCTCATCTCATCTCAGGCTTCTCCCAAGTATTCCGCTCTTAAAATTCCTCCCGTGCTTGATAGGGGGGCTCTCCTTAAAATAATTCGTCAGCTACCTTCCTACTTTCACTCCCCTCCATCAAAACCTCTTTCTCCTTCTAAAACACCCTCCTCCTCCTCCTCCTCATCTCCAGCCCTGCTCTCATGCCCACATGGGCCCCTCCCAAGCGGAATAATGGGAGCATATGGCCAAGGCAGCACCTACAGGGCCTTAAATAACTGCTGCAGCATTCCAGCTCGCTGTACCAATTTATCTCTCGCCCCCCCCTCTCCACCCCATTTCAAAACACTTCAAGTCTGAGTTGAGCGGAGCAGACGGCGGCGGATGGGACACGTTGTTCTTCAGACATATAGCTACATAATGGACTGACGTAGAAAGCAGTGTGAATGTGATTAAGGGCTGCGCAAACAGGACTAAGTGTTGAAATTTTGTGTTATTGGCAGATTTTCAGCGAGTCAACCACCAGGCTTCCCGGTGATGGCTGGCACTGGCGGCTCCATGTAAACACTCTCAGTCTGGTTGAGATACAGTAGCCCAGTGGTATTATGTAAAGTCACGGCGCTGATCTTCTCGGGAGCAGTTGGTAGTGGGTTTGGCCTTGCTAGCAGCAGAGCATGTTGGATTATCTGTCATCTTCTCCTTTCCAACACTTTGGTCCGTATCCTGACAATTCCTGGCCAGATTAAGATGGAAGAAAAGACTGTTCTCTCATCAAAGAGGTTCAGGTTGAGTGTTGTGAGCAAGTGGATTTATGATTTAAGATATCCACTGAACTCTGGATAATCTCCTGACATTCTACGGAGGGGCTGTATTTAATAACACAAATAGCCAAGCCAGAAGCTCCGGACTTTCTCCCAGGTTTCTCCAGCCAACCCCCAACTTAAAACTCTGGATAAAGAAATGCTGTACACATAGAAGACACCGACAAAGATGTAAATTTAGAAAGTCAATGACATTTTAGAGCTTTTAGTAATAAGGGCAGATGCCACTGTCAATGTGCTGTAAACACATGTGCTACCCCAGAAATGAACCTTCTGATATTTGTGATTTTGTGAACACATCTGACCAGAGAATTGTGAAGACATTCACCAGAGTTCATACCTTAAAATAGCTTTGAGGAATATATTGATCAGCTTCTTGCCACAAATCACTAGCATCAGCTGAATATCTAAACATGTGAGGCATCCATCTAATTGGATTATTGTTCTGTAAAGCAAGGTGGTGTCAAAGGTCGGACAGGTGTCCAGTGCTAAGCTTGCAGAGGTCATGCTCTCATGTAAATATGTCAATATGTCCCACAGACATCCTTCTGTCTGACCTGTAGGGATTGATATATGGATTGATGGGGGGGTTATGTGAATGTTTTTGTGTAAATGATTGTGTAAGAGCAGGTGGAAAATCCAAAAGGAATGTTGAGGGTTAAGACCATAACCCCATTTCCACTGGTTAAAAATTCCACCGACACCCAGTAACATCTTGGGTTTGTCTGCAATAGAGTCGATTCATCGGACTTAACTCCCGGGTCAACTGATTCTGCAGTGGACACAGGGTTTAATCAGTTCCAGCTCCGATCCACAGTGACGGGTGAACGCGTTAGTTTGGCCAGACAGCGAGGTGTGAGAGCGCCGCAGTTTTCGGTCATTCGTGAAGCGGAACCTGATGCATCAGAAAAAAAAAAATCAGCTTTTTAGCTGGTTTACTTGCATTTAAAAAACCTGTGTATAACCAGAGGTTTTGGCGTAAAAGATATAGGTTTAAGGGTTTGTGTTACAATTAGATTTAGATTACCTTGAGGGTTAGGGTTGGTTGAGGTCAGGCATTTAGTCATGGTGGTTAGGGTTAGCGTAAAGTTCCAGGGAATGCATTATTTTCATGGGTGTCCCCACGGAAATAGTGGAGAAAGTGTGTGTGTGTGTGTGTGTGTGTGTGTCTGTGCATGTGCAAGTAAGAGAGAGCGAGTGTGAAAGGTGCTGCTGTTTTATTTATAGAGCAAGCGCTTTTTATACCCAACTCAAAGATCAGTTCAGAGAAGCAGCTTGTGGGCCACAGCCAAGATCACTCTCCATTACTGTGCATGCACAAAACCAAAACTCACACACACTCAGCACACACACACACACACACACACACACACACACACACACACACACACACACACACACACACACACACACACACACACACACACACACACACACACACACACACACACACACACACACACACACAAACTTTCACTTTCTCTCTGGCTTATAAAGCTTCGGCTGTGAGCACTATCGTCTCTGCTTTTTACACATGCATGGGGTAACGACACAGAGAGACATTTACAGTATCCAGCCGTGTGTTAGCTGGCGAAGGGGTAGAGGGGGCAGGGGGTGGGAAGTGAAGTGAGGAGGAGGTGGGGGGGCTGAACCCACACTGACTGACTGAGTGTGTTTCATGGAGTACACCAGGCTTTAACATGCTGGGGGATCAATACAGTGAACCAGCGCCAATCGATTGCAATTCATCTGGCTTTTCTTTTTTTTTTCTTTTTTTTTTTTTAATTTCATCCTCACCCACTCAACACTTGTGCACCAAGCTGCTGCTGCTGCTGTCCTGCGAGGCGATACATACATAAATAAACAAGCACACATATGCATACACACATGAACACACAAACACAATAAGACACACACCTGAGTGGCTGGAACGAGTGCAACCTCGCATGCGAACGTGGGTTCAATAAACCCGTATGGAATTTATTTATTTTTATTGAGCATATCAGCCCATCCTGGTCCTCTCTGCATAACAAGGCCTGTATAATTAAACCATAAATTTCGGTGCGCTCCTTTAATTACCACAGACAATGTCAGGAGGCAGCAGAGTAAACAAATGGCTTTGAAGTGAGCAAGAAAAAAAAGAGAGTGCTTCAACACGGCAATGGAGAAGCTGTTCATTTTGGGGGGGATGTTATTGCACTTGAAAAGGATGAAATGTTCAAAAGAGTGTACGTGCATTGGGGAGTACAGTATGTCCCCCCCCCCCCCCCCCCCCAACTGCCTCGTCTACGAATGCTTTTGAGGGAGGCAGGTTTAGAGTGAGGAGAGCAATAATCAGGGTAAGTGTATCGCTGCGAGCATGACTATGTGCAAATATGTATATTTGGATGAGCTTAGCACACTTGCGACTACTAATAAAGTCTGTTAAGAAGTGTGTGTGTGTGTGTGTGTGTGTGTGTGTGTGTGTGTGTGTGTGTGTGTCTGTGTGTCTGTGTGTGTGTTTGCATTTGTTTGTTTTCCTGGAACACAGTGCAGAAGGTGTGCTTGTCTTTAATTTATTGGCATCCAGAGGTTCTTGTCCCTCTTGACCATGATTGGTGATGACTACAAAATTGTGTCTTTCAGTATATATGTACTTGTGTAAGTGTGTGTGTCTTTGCGTGTGTGTGTGTGTGTGTGTGTGCTCTAGGTCAATGTCAATACACAGGCCTGCTTCCCAGCAGCTTAGCTAATTACACAAGAGCCCCGAAGGCCACTTAGAACAGGTTAGCTAATTAACAAACAGGCTGATTGCAGATTAATTGAGAGGTGTTTCTAATCTTCACCCCTAAACGCAATGACAAATGCTAAGTGGCGCTAATTAGGCCGGTATGGAACGCTGAGAGTGGAGGTTGTATTTACAGTTACCGCGGCTCTTATGGATGTGTGGCTAACATCCAGCTGCCGTTTACAGACCTGCCAACAGGTTGAGCACATAAAACTTCCAGTGAAACTACTGAGATGCAGAAAGGAGAACTCCACAGTTCCGTCAGCAGCTCCACAGTCTGAACAGTCCCGGTGTAAATTTTTCCAAAACATTTTCTAATTAGTTTGACTGTGAATTTGTTAGCATAATTTTTTTGAATTATTATAATCAATATATTTGACTTCCTTGCTAAAAAAACAAAAACAAACTGTAATAAATTCATTATTGGTTGTAATTTAAATTAGCTAATCATAATATCGTAGTTGTTTACTTTTATGATGACAATGTTTGCAATAGTTTTCATGTTAATATGATAATTACCATGATTGCTTATTTACTGGTATAGTGTCTTCTCAGTGTTGCTTCTTTCGCCGTTTGATCACATTGGCAGGAATAAAAAAACCTGATGATAAACTCCCGTTCCTTCTTTGAAATCTCCCATATGTTCACTAAACGCAGTGTTAAGACAACGACGGTTACAGTTGACCTTTCAATGTGGGGTGTGTCTGTGATGGGGGGGGGGGGGGGGGGGGGGGGTGTGTTCATGTTTGCTTGAACATGAACGGCGTGCTTAGATCATGTAACCTGAGACAGCGACAGCACAATGGGTTACAATGGATTACAACAGGGCAAATAAGCCCCAACAGCGGGGATCTGAACGAGCACCCATCTGTGGAACCATCACCTGCCAATAGGAAATAGACACCCCCTGCCCCAACGCCCCAACACACACACACAGACACACACACTCAATCTTGCAATTTTCACAGGCACTAAAACTATTCCCCCAGGCCTGACTTCTCCCAACTTCCATCTGCCTGGATAAATTTATCATACAGCTCCCTTGTCCATCACACACACACACACCTGTGCCTTTTAAGCTGCCCACTCCTTCCAAACACACACACACACACACACACACACAAACAGACACACCCACACACATTCAAAGTCCACCTGGCCTCTTTCAACCTCTGACCCCACCCTCACCTGAGTCCCCCTCCTCCCCCTTAATCCTTCCCTCCATCTATCGGCTCCCTTTCTTCCTCCTTTCCTCCGACAGCACCTGCGCTTTTAAATCCCAACATCGGGATGGACCACTTCACACACACACACACACAGGCACACACACACACACACACACACACACACACACACACACACACACACACACACACACACACACACACACACACACACACACACACACACACACACACACACACACACACACACACACACACACACACACACACACACAAACAGACACACCCACACACATTCAAAGTCCACCTGGCCTCTTTCAACCTCTGACCCCACCCTCACCTGAGTCCCCCTCCTCCCCCTTAATCCTTCCCTCCATCTATCGGCTCCCTTTCTTCCTCCTTTCCTCCGACAGCACCTGCGCTTTTAAATCCCAACATCGGGATGGACCACTTCACACACACACACGCACACAGGCACACACACACACACACACACAGGCACACACACACACGCACACACACACAGGCACACACACACAGGCACACACACCTAACCCTACACATACAATCTTCACATCTTTACCTAAATCCTGGGAAACACACAAACATACACTGAGTATGCACAAACACACACAGATTCACCGTCTCTGACATGACAACAGGCACCAGCTGCTTCCATCTCCTAGCAACGGCCAGCCTGATAGATGACCCAACTAAGGATAATTACCCCAAATCACCAGAGCTCACACACTACAGGAAGGAGAAGGGCAAGAGAGCTTGAGAAACACTGAGAAGTACAGAGAGAGGGAGAGAAAGGGAACAGAAATAGAGGGCTGGGACTGGTCATGTTTAGACCATTGAAAATGCACGAAGGCACCTTGATGAGCTCAAATTCTTCTGACTTTTAAGCACACACACACGTTCAATGATGACTGTATCAATTAGTACTTCTATGTATCAACACACACGTATATACAGTACACACAATTCATACACTGATGGCACAAAATGAACCTATAGAACTGTGTGAGCGTATCTGCATACACACTAATGTTCAGGTACACTTTGTTGTGTTAAGCACACACACACACACACACACACACACACACACATTGGCAGCATTGTCGCTGTAATCTGAAACCGCAGGGCCCCGACTCAGTGGCGCTTGTCTGTCACAGATTCACCTCTTTTACACAGAGGCGCCAATCAAAGGCCAGACGGGGGTTTAGTGTGGGTCTGAACACTACTTTGTGGAGCAGGTGAAGTGTTGTACTACTGAAGTTAACTCAAAACTGCTGCTTGTGACGCCGGACAAATTATTATTGATTTTCAGTCAGACTAATAAATCTGGAATTGTATGTGTTAAATAATTTTCTGAACCTGAACATTTCTCTGTGTTACTTTATTTTCTTATTTTACCTCCATAGGCCTTCATTTCATATTTGAAGTTCCCATTGACCGTTATTAAAATACTTTTACACGAAGCTGCATCCGACACAGAATTCTAAATTTAGCAACATTACAAACTACCTCCAGAAGTTTTAAATGATTTCGCTCAGAACAAAGTTAACTCCTAATAATCAACACATCTTTGATATGGACACGCAGATGCTCCATTTACTTCCCCTTCATTTTTTGCTCTCTGAGACAAGCAATCTGTCCCTCTCTTTCCGTCTTCCCTCGCTCCCCCCCTCCCACCTCACCCGCTCCCTCCCTGTGCGAGTCCTGGCTGCTGCCGACATTTGATCTGGCTGCCTTGTGATAGATTGACAGGTAATGAGGAGGTTGAAGGGGCGTTGGAGACAGGAGCAGGTGTTCAGCACAGTCTTTTTGGCCAGCGCTAAGCTGCCATGTCCTTCACTGGTGCACAACACCACTCCGCTTCCCTGCTCTCTCACTCATTCTTTCCTTCCGTCTTTCCTCCCTTCTTTCCACCAACCCTTCCCCTCCCCCCTTTCTCTTCCTGAGAGAAGAGGACTATGCAATCCATCACGCAGTGACACGGTTGGACATAGACTGTCTTTATATGGGGAAAAACACACGGGCCGTGGAAAATAAATAGAGAAGTGAACATCAAGTCCCATGCTGGCAGCAGTAAACTAGGCCTCGGACTGATCAGTCAAACTGAGGAGAGGAGAGGAGGAGACTGATTTGGAGCATCATGTAAAGAGGAGAGCGATACAGGCTTCTAAGAGTATGATACTGGGGCCGTTACGACTTTACGCATGCTAAAAAGATTTCACTGCTGTGTGTTTCCCCTCTTGGTCTATTATTGTGAGGTTAGACAATAAAATGTCTTTTATTATATAACTCCCAAAGTCTGATGGAAACCAAACTTATGACGTTACTTGAGATTTAGCAGCTCTACAATGCACTGCAGAATCTGCACACTCGAGGTGGTGAGTAAATCCTCCCACACCTCACTGAGGAGGATTTTCGAGTCAGCCACCTGAAATAAAAAATGACTAACACGTTCATATTCACCTGCTGTAGTCAGGCAGAATGTCGGCCTACATCGTATCAGAGGGGGACCGACTCGTCCGTCCAAAATCCAGCATGGAGACAATATAAGTGTACACCAAACTTATCTGACAATACAGCTATTTGAGAAACATTACCCTCTGACCTGTTACAGTCCTGTCCTTACTGCCAAGCACTGCTGTGCATCGTACCTCGTGAGGCAAGGAGGAGGAAAGAGCAGAGACGAGGATGATGAGTGGGAAGCAAATAGGTGAGGAAGAGGTGAGGGCCCGTTGAATCCAAATATGAGCTGTGACTGGATATGACTGGTTTATAATGTGCAGTAAAGATCATTACCTCGGCCGAGCAGTTTTCAACTCTGTCCCGTTGTCTTTTGCCTTGTAAGAAGGTTTACACACAAACAACTGAACCAGTTTCCCTGATGGCTGTGGAGGGGTGGGCATGACACAAGGAAGAACACATTCAATATTAATGCGAATCAGGAATTGGGTGAAGTTAGGATTTATCTTCATTTTCTTTAACATTGAGATTTTTCTTGATGAGTGTGTGCCAATTGGTGAAGATACAAAGTCAAAATAAAGCCTGGCTCTGGGGATTTTACCCTCACCTGCAAGCATAGCTTAGGTTAAAATAACAAGATGAAAAGATAGAAAAAATCGATCAACAACAGCCATACATTGCTGTATTCTAGTTACTGGATCACGTGAGTTTCCATTCAAACTTCCTTTGTCCAACTACTGTGTGTTACTTGGTCGTGGCACAAAGCAGAAACTAACAACTCCACTAAGGCCTCTTCTGTAGCCTTGAAACACCTGAAATCCAGTAAGAGTGTATCTTGTACAGTCGACAGAGGAGCCAGCGGACAGAGACAGTGGGGGAGAAAAAAAAGGCTTGAGCCTATAAATCCACCCCTCCAGTTTACTACCCAACATTAAAGGACATGTCACCCTCCTAAATCAGCGGGCCGAGAGGAGACAGCAGGGCTAAAACCGGGAGCATTTGCATGTTCCCTCAAACATTCCTGGGAGGTGAACAAACCCCTCGACCACCTTCCCCCCCAGTTATATCAACATCATACTTCAAACAAATTTCAGATTACACACTACATGATGGCTGCCACGATGGACCCCTCTGACGCAAAGTGAGGGTTTGGATACAAAAAGAAACTTCTGAGTCCTGTTATCTGGGGTTTGTTTGTTTTTTTCCATCAGCGCTGCTACAAATGGTTTTAAACGCTGAAATCCAGCACTTGGTCAGACGTCTGCCGGGCTCTCTTACTTATTCATAGCTACAAACACGGCTTCACCTGGACAGTCTTACAGACGGTTTAATTATTTAAAATAACACTAGATAAGAGTTTGTAGAATTAAAGAAGAAGCTACCAAGCTTAAAATTAGCCTTTCCCAATTGTCACCCTACTCAAAGAGAACCTGTTTTCTGTAAAAAAAAAAAAAAAATGTCACTAACGCGCAATCACATTCAAACATGCTCGCCTGTCAGTTTATAACTCTCCTACTGTCTCACACACACACACACACACAATACCACACACACACAGACTAGGCGTCGTCCAATACACAAATAGACACCCACATATACACACTTTTTAAGCCCTCGCCTGGCATCAGCTGTCACCCAACCTGTCTCGGAGAACTAAGAAGAGACAGACGCTGTCAACTTAGAGTGCCTCAAATGCCCACATCCAGCCAGGCAGAGGAAAAATCAAGCCTGTCTCCCAGTATAATTTGCGCTAATCCTTCATGGGAGATAGTAAAGTCTATGGCATATCTGCCTAATAGCATCAGTCACCGGCAGGTTCTAATCTCATATTTAGACCCATTTCCATCACGGCCTGACGACAAAAGCACCAGCACAAAGTGTGATTACCTTCTTTTTTCCCCCTTTTTTCTTGCATTTCTGCATGACTTGACTCCTGATAATGGCGGGGGTGGCGGTGGAGGGGGGGGTGCGGTTTAAAAACAGGAAAAAACTTGGAGGCAGTCATTTCCGACGACTGCAGAAGACAGGTGGACAGGGAGGAGGAAAAAGGAGTAAAGTAAGCGGCAAAGTGTATCAGGAGAGAAAAGTGGAGGTAAAGAGAGTGACAACCTCTCAGTCAGGAGCCTGCACACACACTCACACACACACTCACTCACACCTACATTTACATATCCTCATGCACACCTTACACACTCCCCTACACACTCCTTTTCAATGCGTTTACAACCTGTGGTGTTTGTCCTGCTCTGCTGGCTGCTTTACCACGTGCATTTCAATGCCGACTGGAGTGCATCCCTCTCTTTCAGACAGCGCCATAAAAGACGACACACACACAATGAGGGCTCTTTTCAGCCGAGTGGGGCTGCCTGGGGGTAGGGAAGCACCTCCAAAACCACCACAGCACTTCAACTCTCGGGGGCGCACAATGAGGTGCTAAGCCCTTGATGAATAATAAGAGATTATTCATAAAGATGACAAACAGAACAGAAACAAACTATACAAAGTGTCGGGATGAAAAGTCCCTTTAGTTGCAGCTTTCCCTCCGCAGAGTGCATGGAAGTGTTTGTGTGTGTGTGTGTCTGTGTGTGTCTCTCAGAGAGTGACCTGGCGAAAGGAGGGAGACAAAAAGAAGGGGAGGTAGCACGATGATCTTAATGAAGCCGTAAATAAGAGTCCGGTGAGAACGCACTCTGAAGGAGGATCACATCACTGGAGATCAATGTAGACAGCTTTACACACACACATACAAACACACACACACACACACACACACACACGAATGAGAATAAAGACCAGAAACAGCCAGACGCCAACACATGCCAGCAATCCCAAGTGAAGCCGACTTAAGGAGCTAAAAGCGTGTTACAGTACATGAGCATAAACATACACACCTTCATTCACACACACACACACACACACACACACACACACACACACACACACACACACACACACACAAGTGGCGCACACTCTCCCACCCATGGGCTCAGTGAGTCCCACCTCCTTGTTCAATCCCGCTCGTCTGAATAATATCAGCCGTGATGAATGGCGCCATAACTCTGATATCCACAATCAATCTCTGCTTTAAAGACACATCCATCTTCTGTAATGCTGATGGTGGGGAGAGGGGGAAGGAGGCGGCAGCAGCAGCGGCGGGGTGCTTGCCTGACCTCCCGGTGGATGGGTATATGGGGGGAGGCGTGTTCTAGGGTGCTGATAGAAGAAAGAAGGGGAGTTGGGTAGATGGTGGGTGGGTGGGGGGGGGGGCACTGAGTGATGTCTGTCAGCTCACATCTGGCTGCAAAAATAAATGAGGCTTATGAAGACAAATGAACCGGGGACCGTCTTCCCTCTGACACTCGTCTGCAGAGACGCAGCCAAAGACGCACGGAGTGGACAAAGTGAGGCGGCGAGGGGACAAACACGGAGCAGGGGGAGACTGGAGAGACAGACGACATTCAGTGATGTCATCATGATTCACGGATGGGGCAGAGTTTTTCATCTCAAAGTTCCATCTCTTGATCTGCATACAAACACACGTTGGTGTCGTCGACATGAGCCGAGTCATCCATAGGTGCCAGAAGGTTCTTCAGAACTGAAGCAGAGCGGGGTTCCTGTCGAGCTGTAGATAACCTTGGCCGCGCACGGCAATCAATTAAAAGCTTGCACTGCCATTGACCCCTTCCTCGGCAAGAAAACGGGAAAGTATCAAAATGGCCACCGCCAGACAACTACAATTCAAGCCCTGAACCCACACCTACGGCTTTGTGTACAGAGGCTAGAGTGGGGTGGGGGCATGGAGGGGGGAAGTATTTAGTGGGCTGAGGGTGGGGGGGTGGAGGGGGGCGAAGAGTGAACTATCCATGACCTGTTGGAAAGGTCGCCCCTCGGTGACACCGCCGCTGAATATTCCTCTTAATGATGTACCACATCTTTTAACCCCCGCAGACAAAGCAAGGAAACATAATACTGTCAGGAGGGCAACCCCCCCCCCCCACCCCCACCACCACCAGGCCCCCCGCCACACATCTTCTCCGCCTCACCCACGCTCTCTCCCCCTCTGTCTGCTCGCCACTTGGTGCAGCCCCGTGTCGGATTTTTTAATTATTTAACAGAGAATTTCACCCAGAATTTTTGCAGCTGCTCCTCAGGCAGTCTGATCTGTGGAGCCCTGGCTAGAAGTACAAATGTACTGTCTGTGGCCTGGTGTTGGCAAAAGTAAGAAAGTGGGCACAGTTTTCAAAATGCATTCAAATTTATATGTATCTGGAATGTAATTGTAATCAATTTCTATCAATGAAGATGGCCCTGTATGAAATAGAAATGATTTGAATTTAAAAGATTGTTATTTATTCAATGCAATAAATTAAAAAAAGTGGTCAGTAAATTTAAATATTGGTCTAGAATTATGTGATTTATTTCAGTGTAGCCACCCTCAATAATTTTATATTGATATGACTGGAGCTTTGCTTATTAATTGGACACAAGAGCATATTCTATAAAATAATACTTCGCACAAATATGGGGACAAAAAAAAAAACGCTAACCAAGAGGCCGATTACAGCGTTAAAACTCTGCCCCCTCCTCACGTCTAATCTGTCTGTGGTGGAGGGAGGGAGGGAGGGAGGGAGGGAGGGAGGGAGGGGCGCCCAGGTGAGATAGTTTATTGATTCTGGAAGTGGCTGGGATAGAGTTAACCCTAGCAGGGGCTTGATGATGGGGGTGAGTGGGGGTTTGGGATGAAAGGTGAGCCGATGATGGATGAGAGGAAGCTGGAAATGGAGTGCACGCGGTGAGGTAAGACATCGACACAAAAAGTTGCAGATAGGCACGCCACAACTGGACTGACACGGCTCGCCATGCTAGCTGACAGATAGGTTACAACAGGCGCTCCTATGTACAAGCTGTTCCCCGACGTAATGTGTTCTTAAACGGGCCCCGAGCGTTCAGTGCTGTGACCCCGCAGACCTCTGACAAGGGGCCCGAGAGCTGTAATCTCTCTGTCGAACAACTTTTCAGTAGCAGGTATGGAAAGAGTGTGTGTGTGTGTGTGTGTGTGTGTGTGTGTGTGTGTGTGTGTGTGTGTGTGTGTGTGTGTGTGTGTGTGTGTGTGTGTGTGTGTGTGTGTGTGTGTGCATGTAAGTGTTTCAAGACCACAAGGAGTTGAATAAAAGTGATAGAAAAATAAGTAGAGTATGATATGAAGGTAGTGCTAAAAGTACAATTGTACAAGTACAATAATAATAATCAGAAAAAGTGTGACAGCTGTTATCCAGATCAGGACCAGCCTGGAGTTCAACACACACACACACACACACACACACACATACACACACACAAACACAGGAGGCACATACATTCCCCAAAATGTCAGTTTATTCATCCAAGAGGCGAGGTGTGACTTTAAATATGTTTCAACACCAAAACTTTGGGGTCAGAAGTATAATCATTATCAGCGTTGGACGATAATGCTATGAATGACTTTAATAAATTTCTGTGTAGGCTGCTGAGATATGAGCTCGCAAGGAAACGTCGGTTTTAAATGTTCTTTTAATGTGATTTATTTCTTCAAAGTTGGAGTGACTTTGGCTTTAAAGTAAAGCAGCCGCCTGTACTCACTGGGGTTTTTTGGCACCATGGCAAAGTGAGCGGGGAGCGTGGTGGAGGTGGTCGGGGCTGAGGGAGGAAGGGGTGCAGGGAGAAAACGAGGAGTAGAGTGAACGGCGGGGGCGGGCTGAAGGAGAAGAGATGAGTGAGGGAGGGAGGGAGGGAGGGAGAGAGGGGAGGAAGGAGGGAGGGTTGAGCGTTGGAATGAACTCTCTCAGGCTTTGTGGTGCACGTTTCCCAAGGCCCCCGCCTGGCCCCTTTGATAAATGACACATGTCATTCTGTCAGCTTGTGACACTGCAGCTGGGAGGCCCTGTGATGTATGGCTCTGCTGAAAAAGGAAATCAACTTTTTTCCCCTCTCTCTCTCTCTCTCTCTCCTCTCTCTCTCTCTCTCTCTCTCTCTCTCTCTCTCTCTCTCTCTCTGTTTCTGTCTCCCTCTCTCTTCCCTTCGTCTTACCTCCTTCCCTCGGCCCGGGCTGAGTGCATGGCCTTTTTATATGAGGATTTAGGTTTCCCCTGGTCCAGTAAGCCACCCACCCACATTACCTACGCACCCAGTGTACATCGATAGACAGGCATGTTCTCCGGCGCACACACACGCTCGTGGTGACGTAGCTATTATGACCGTGTACAAAGCTGTAACCCGAGGAAAAGGGGGCAACGCCACATCGGAGGTGGATCCAGGATTTATGGCCAAGAGCCGAGGAAGTAAACAAAAGTATGCACTTTTTAGTAGGCAAGTGGGGAGGGGGGCAGGTGGAGAGTTTGTGGGGGGTGGGGGGTAAGATTCCGGTTGGGCAGGATGGCTGGTGTCTCCCACTGGGTCATCTGTCATCCATGTGTCTGACTGGAGGACAAGCACACACAGCTCTGGAAACGTTGCACATACACACACACACTCCCAGAGGAACTGGGATGAACTAAGAAAAGTATGCCACACAAACACACACACACACACACAGTTATTGAGGCACATACAGTACAGATGCAAGCAGATAAATATTCACACTCGAAAAGAGATTTCAGAACAAATAGCCACACTATCAATCTTCAAACGATGAAAACAAAGACCCAATGAGATTTTATTTCAGAGGGCAAATGAGTCTAGCCAATGAGCTGCTCCCATGAGGCCTGCCCTAACCCTCCCTTCCTGGCAGATTAGCCTATCACGGCATCCCATTGACCCCTCCATTCCATGCGCCGCCCACGCAATGGGTGAGCCAGCATAAAGAAGACCAATCTCTCTCTCTTTTTTTCTCTTGTATACACACTTTCTTACTCTCTCTCTCCCGGTCTAATCATATCCTGGTTCTTACTCTTCCTCACTCTACCCCTCCCTCTCTCTCTTTCTCCCTCTCTCTCTCTTTCTCTCCCTCTTTCTCTCTCTCTTTACACCCCTCCTCTGTCTCGTTTCTCTCTCAACGGCTGACCTGTTATCAGCGCTCTGGAGATTTAACAGCAAAGATAAATAAATAAATAAAAGAGCCCAGCGTGAGTCAGGCGTGACGAGGGGACGTTTCCCAGTGTCGCCTCTCAATCTTCATGAAATCTCTTAGACACACATAAAATTCCGCCAGCGCAACAAGACAAACACACACTGATTTTAAAATCAAGCAAACGTCTGAAATCTCATCACTCGGTCACACTCGGCCCGGTCAGATACAATCGTGGGGAGGTGGCGGTTTGCGTGTTGGTGAGAAACTACAGGAGAGAGGAAACGGGATTGAGGCCATTCAGCGGGACTGCATACACACTAATGAGTAAGAGTTCACCATGTGTTGCTATGGGGACCAGGGCTACTTTGACTAAAGGAGAGCAAAAGAGCAAGAGACACAGAGAGACACAGGGAGAAGAGAAAGAAGAAAACAGCGTGTGAAGGGAGGAGAAGTTGGTGAGGATCCAAGAGACACAGGAGGAAAAGAAAGAGGAGGGTCAGACATCTTGCAAATTTGTCGTTTATTGAAATAATGACTGTTAGTCTGATATGATGGATATATTCCAATCTCATGTTTACCGTCACACTTTCCTTAGGGAAGCTCTTTTAACCATATTTAATAGCAATGCCGCACTTTGATTGGATTAAACAACAAGGCAACAATATTTTTAGTGTTATTATTATTATCGTTGCAATTATTACTGGCTTATTGGCTTAGAGCATTTCCGTCGCATGCATTCTGGTTGAAACACAACATATTTTGGAATTTTTAGGTGGCATGCAAATTGTCAAATTAGCACCGTGCAGCATTATAAATATCAGCTATCTGCACCTTACAGCGCCCAAAACACTGAGGCTCGCTGCGAGGGGACTCGTATCTGTTTGAACCTAAACGGAATGTGGAGCTTCGCCGAGGAACATTGAGAAACAGAGCCAGAGAGAGAGGGAGAGAAAGACAAGAAACAAAAACATGTAGAGGAGTGCAGCGAGCGGCCAGAATGCGGCCACCTGGGGGTCACGAACTGCCTACGACCCTGTCAGATGTGCACTCTGGCCAGGGTGGGGAGGGGAGGTGCATGAGTTAGTGAGTGTGTATGTGTGTGTGTGTGTGTGGTGGGGGGGGCATCATTAGGGTTGAGTGATGAGTGGTGGCCATGTTTGACGACTGCAGGGGTAGAGCTCCGCTGCAGGACTGACACACACTGCACTTAAAAATGCCAGGAGGCCTTCACAATGCCGTCAACTGCACCAGTGCAACTGTGTGTGTGTGTGTGTGTGTGTGTGTGTGTGTGTGTGTGTGTGTGTGTGTGTGTGTGTGTGTGTGTGTGTGTGTGAGTTGTTAGAGGACGGGTGTAAAACCACCAGTGGTATGAGCCCCCCTGTTAACAAGCTGTCTCTGTGACCCGCAGGATATTGCTATACACATGTAGACAACAAACACATTGAAAAGACACAGTGAAAGAACATTCCTACCACTAATGTCCATCCACATGGATAGTGTGGCCACTGTAGCCATTTTGTTTTTGTTTAGTCTCCTTTTAGCCCCGAGGTTTGGTTTGAGTGGTCTGATTTTTTCTTTTAATCACAGCTGGAGGAGAGGAAGAAGGAGGCATGAGGAAACGAAGGAAGTGATATGACAAGGGGGGCAGTGTGTGGAGCCAGGATCCTGGGAGTGTGTTGCTGCATGTGTGTGTGTGTGTAAGAAGGCAGCACTATCGGACTCCAAGGTCAGCCGATAAACACCACATTCACGAGTGGAGACGGGAGGTAGGTGGAGAACCTGCAACCTCCCGTTTCCAAAGATTCCTCCGATTCCAGCAAAGCACTCGCTCCAATTAATCACTGGGAATGGTTACACCATGGTAATACCAAAAACAATCTCCATGATCACACGCACAAACAAAATTTCAAATTGCTATCATCCATCTCACCTGCCCCCGTTAAAAGCGCGGGGGGGTTGAACCAGTCATTGGCCTCCCTTTCTCTCTCTCTGCCTCTCTCTCTCTTCGCTTTAACGGCCTGGCCACTGAGATGACGGTGAAAAATTAACAGCGGACAACTAAACAAGTGAAGGCACCAGGGCGAGGGGATCAATGCGCGGCATCCGCGGCAGGAGCAGCTATGTAAAACACTTGCCTTAAGTCAGCCGCATCCGGTTAATATTTAATCCCTCCATCCATCTCCACAAAGAGCGTTTTCCCTTTTGCTTTAGCCGCCGTTTACTTTGATTACACACAACCGTTTGCAATGGAGGGGCAAAGCAGGAATGATAAGAGAGCATGGTGGGTGATTTGCATGGGGATGGAAAATATTCTCAGGTTTGATAATCGCTCAGAGCAGTGTAGTGCCAGTGTGAGACAGAAGAGAGGGGGGAAGGCCTGAAGAAAGAACGCAATAAAATGGGATAGAGGGAGCGAGAGAGAGAGAGAGAGAGAGAGAGAGAGAGAGAGAGCGAGAGAGAGAGAGAGAGAGAGAGAGAGAGAGAGACTTAGGTTTGTGATGAGGCCAGGGAGAAAAAAAACATGCCGAGTGAATCTCCGGAAAAAAACTAACCGAATTACACTCCGAGGGGTTGCCTTATTTAAAACAAGAGATATGCAAATAAAGCAGGAGTAGCGAAATAACACTGATATTATCTTGCACTGTTATCTTCCGTGGCAAATGATTTCGAGGGAGGAAAAACTGTAACTCCCAAGTGAACATGCAAATCCATCTGTGTATTCCTGGGGAGCTTTCCGCACTCGCTCTCATGTTGCTTTTTCACTTTGCCATTTTTCGCTTCTTCCTTCCACTGACTGAAGCTTCTCATGTTTATTCTGCGCCGGCACTGAAACGTGCATTTATTACAGGAGCCGAGTAATAACCACAGTGTCAACAGTGTGGCACATGAGCATATAATGACTTTAAAATTCGGTTGGAGCATGTGCATGTAAGGCAAAGGTATATGGTGTATTATTAGATATAAAAGGTATGGGGGACGACATCTAAGTAACTACACACACACACACACACACACACACACACACACACACACACACACACACACACACACACACACACACACACACACACACACACACACACACACACACACACACACACACACACACACACACACACACAAACATATATTTATAACAATGCCTTTAACACTTTTACAATTAAAAGGACATTGAAGCGTATACGCCACTTCACCGATTTAAGCCCCTAACAATTGAGGAAAATATTACGAAGAGAGATCACATCCCGAATAAATGTTGTTTTTTTTTTGCCTAAAGCCAGAAGCATGTCCGCCGACCTCAGAATGTGTTTATCATCCTGCAGGTTTACTGGAGAGGAGCTTTGAGATGGGTAATGGCAACTGTTCATTTTCCCATTCACTGACCTCAGCTCCCCACTTAACAATGTGGAATAAGATCGCCCCTTAGCCAACAGGCCGAGTGAGAGGAGATCAAGAGAACCAGCGTTTAGGACAAGTCTGCAGCCGCTGTTCTGAAAAAAAGAAGAAGAACACGCCACACTCTTTGTACACATGCAACCAAACACGCCGCGGCTGTCATTAAGAAGCTGCTTTCTTTAAGATGCCGACGTCATTGCCTCTTTCTGCCGATGCTCGGTAACCCGAGGGTAGACTTGGCTACAAACAGGGATCACAGTTTGTACATGAGAAAAATGGCAAAACACTCCACAGCCCCAGCGCCCCCATCGTCCACCTACAGCCACATCACCATGATCACCGCTAATTCACCGCGCGATTGATCAGCGAGCCCCTGCCACCGGCCGACGTTTCAAAGTCAGGGCAAGAAGAGAGAACCGGGACGGCAGGGGCCTGTGACAACACTGACAAGGGTAAAGTGTTATTTCTCTCGCACGCCGACAGCTGGACAAGGGGGTGAGTGTGGGGGGGTGGCGTACTGTAGGGATTGAGGGACATGTGTGGGAGTCAGGAGTAGGGGGGGGGCATTCGGCCGGCCGGGCAGTAATTCTTAATTGACACCTGTCAGGATAATGGCGGCAGTCACAGCTGTTGCGGGAAAATTTGTCCATCGTCCCGTTCATCTGTCAGCTCTAATACCCGTCCTAAAAGCTGCACACACACCCTAAACCCATCCACATCCACACAGACACACACACACACACACACAATGATTCCATCCTCACCAGCCATCCACCCACATAAAACCCCACCCACTCGTACCGCCGTGTTTGATGCTGCCGGTGGACTAAACATCGGTGCCCACTGCCATCTCCCAACACGCATTCCCCCCCCCATCATTCTCGCCGCTATTTGATTATCGGAATGACAGTTCAAATAACGCCCAAACAGATGTTTTTCTTTACATGCCTGCAGGCACTTAACCCGTGTTCAGTTGATTCGGTATTTGCCGGAAAGAAAATACCTCCACAAAAATCCAGAATGCACAAGCAAACTGTGTTTCCCTTTCTGCGTTTCATTTCCCTGATGATTTCCACCTAACTTTGTCTGATGAGGTAGAACCAACGGGAGCAGGAGAAAAACCAGCACAGAATTTTTTTTAAAGAAGGAAAAAAATCATTTTGTTATCCCCGTTTTTCATTCATCCCTTCCTCGCCCTCCCCTCCCACCAGCACTTCTCTCTCTTTTTATTTTCTTTGCTTTTGACTGGCAAAAAAATGAGTATTTATCCAGAGGAGAGGGGGATTGCAAGAGGAGAAACATGCCTGAGACGAGAAAAAGTGCGAGAAATAAAGCGAGAGAGGGAGTGCCGGGAAATGAAAGAAGAGATGAGAGGTATGCGAAAGAGACGGAGAGAGGGAGAGAGAGGTAGAGAGGCGCAGAGGAGGAAGAGACGGAGGAGAGGGAGGAGTGTGCAGGGGCTGGATGTCCCTGGATAGGGCTTTTGCTCTTCTGTAGTGGGCCCATCTCGTTTGTCTTGTTTGTTTGTTGGCATCAAAGAGCTGCCTCTCACTCCCCCTGCTAACTGATGTAATGAGTGGGTAAGCTACATGTTTTTTTTCCTGCGCCAAGGAATTCAAATACTTATTAGACAAAATATTCTGTAATTGCTCATCTTTTATTGATAGAAGTAACATGTTAAATTTGGCTCTAGCAGACTTTCCCATAGCCTCTCGAGGAGGCATGGCTCTGATCAAGAGAGCAGATTCACCCTCTGCAAATGTAATACTTAAGAAAATTTGAGATGTCAATTTTTGGCCTTAAATGTTGCTCGACTACTTCTCTTGAACGCTTCCCCTCTTATCTTCCTCACGTCTCAAATTATGTGCCGAAGAAGGAGAAAAATTTCAGAAAACCCAACATATCAACAGATTTTCATTAAGGCTCTCCTTAGCCTTACATCCCCACTGTGGAGCCTTAACAAAATGTAATTACTCAGCACAACACAAATATTACATAGTAATTAAGCACACTTAACGCAACGCTGATAACAGCAACAGCACGCTGTTTATCAAAGCTCTGAGTCCAATCTGAATTTCACGAAAGATAAAAAAAAAACAAGTTTGTTATGCTGCTGCAACATTGAAAAATGAGAACAAAAATTCTTTATTTGGGGGGAAATTGTTTTTCTATGGCAGTCAGGAGTAAGACTGCTTGTCAGCCCGGTCCCAGAGGGCTGCTTTCTATCTGTTTCAGACTTGATTTTCTCAGACTTGGATTTTTTTTTTTCTTTCTTTTTTGGATCCCATGACTTGCTGCTGTTTTTATGAGCTGCAAGGCAGGCAACAAACACATCTGGCTGCTTTAATGATATGATTTCCCATCATACTAAGCCACCTCCATTATGACCTCCCACAGAGACATGCTGGCTGCACTTAAGCATTAGGTGTAGGTGTGTGTGTGTGTGTGTCTCTGTCTGTCTGTCAGGCTGACTGTCTATGTTTATGGTTGACAATGTGTGTGTGTGCATGTGTGTGTGTAGCGTGCCCTCAGCTTTAGTTGAGGATGCCCCGGGAAGAATCAGAGAGAGAAAGAGACAAGGACGGGCATTAGCCAAGGTGTGAAATATCTCCGTATTTATGGGAACAGGAAAAGCTTTACATGTGCGGATTAAACCTTCCTAATACCTTCCATTTGATTATATTAGTTATTTACTGATGATCAATACTGAGTAAAAAAAAACATTCACGCTGATCTTGAATCTGTTTGAGTGATGAGAATGTAATGTGTTTTGTGCAAAATGCTTGTGAATCACAGAATTACATTTTTCAAGGATAATAAACGTAACTAATGCATGTGCCGTGCCTGAAACTAATACCCCACACACGCACACACACACACACACACACACACACACACACACACACACACACACACACACACACACACACACACACACACACACACACACACACACACACACACACACACACACACACACACACACACACACACACACACACACACACACACACACACGGAGCATTTGTGGTGACTCGAAGCATTAGCGGAGCAAGCTGAGCATGTCTGACCTTTGACTGGATCAAATCCCAGATGTAAATTTAACTATTAGTTTCAGAGGGTGGCGCAGGAGCAAAAGTGGCCATCGACGAGGTCAATCGATGCCACCTGCTAACGACACTGCCACTCCAATTAGCGCAACCTCTAACCGCGTCAAAACACACACACACACACACACACACACACACACCCCAAAGGGAACTCCTATAGGAAGAATACAGCCCAACTGAACGGGGTAAACTAAAACAGGCTGCAATGGATCAATATGTGTTCCTGCTCTGTCTGATATTCCTCCGTTTGATGGTGAATCGTGAACAGACATGACAGTCAGAAGTGAGAAATGTGCGGAGCTGCTGTTCCAGTTTGTTTTTACGTGCTCTGGTGGGGGAAACGGAGAGGGGATCTGAAGGCAGGCCCTGCGTAAGATGATGACTAACATGGTGGGGTTACCGTTACACTCGTTCAAGTTATTCATTCCAGGAAAACTAACACCGGTCAGCACTATGCTACCAGCGCACCCACCCACACACACACACACGCACACACACACTTCACCTTTGTCTCCCTCTCTCTCTCTCTCTCTCTCTCTCTCTCTCTCTCACTCACACACACACACCCACACACACAGCAAGTGTTTTAATCAAATTCTAACATAAACTTCTCAGTTCTCAGAAGCTGTGGAGCCTTTAAGCCATCAGGGAGTTACGAGCCATCCCAACATTTAGTCCAGAGACACTTTCCTGAAAATTAAGTTTTCATCAGAACAACACTGATCTTATTGTTAGGAGGGAAGGTGTTCTGGCAACCTTAAAAGGTAAACACACACACACACACAGACACACACACACCTAGAGGCTATACACTGCTGTCCTCCTCAGGACGCTGGTGTAGACAGAGGGGTGGGGGCACATAAATCTCAGCATGCTGATTATTTCGAAGGGAGAATATCACATAACAGCATCATCAAATAAGAGCACAAAGGTCGCTGTGTAATCTTAGCTACCCCGGGCATGCAAAATCATTAATCCCTGGGTACTGTGATTCTCCAGCTCAGAATAAAACAGGGGGAGGCCTTCAGCGAGGCGGCTACAGCTCTGAGCTGGGGAGGATGTTCAGCCAAAGTGCGTGGAGACCCGTGTTTTGATATGTTGGTGATTTACTGGCAGGGCCGTAACACATGCAAAAGTGTAAAAACTTCAACCAAATGTCGAGATTTTAAAAATGGTTCCTGGGATTACTCTGGAGTGCCGATATATCAAGTGGTTAGAGCAGGCCTGAGCCGCGGCACTAATATAAAAAAATAAATAAATCTTCTTGAAACTGTTAAAAAAATAATCTCACCCTCCCCCGCCTCACATTCCAGCTGAAAACCAGAGGAAACTTTGAGACAATGCACTTTGACTCAGAAATTCAGGTTGAAAGGCTTCAGATGAAAGCAAAGGAATTAGATGATAGTAATTTTAAGAAAGGGGGAGAGGGACAGATGAGAAGGTTGTGATGTGCTGTAGACGGCCTGGCTCGCTTATTACAAGGTTATAAGAGTGGTGGGGGTGGCGGGGGCTCGCCGAGGTCATTAACTGGCATTGTCTCCTGACGTGATTAGTCAGGTAGCAAAGTCCATTTGTCACCTGCACAGGCAAATTGAGTTGGTGCTGCACTAGGGGCTATGGGGACTGTATAATATCAACTTGATTACATCAAGGCAGCTGCGGACTTGACACCTTACTGAATTTGTCAGCATTAATCGTTAGGGCCTGTCACAAATCCATCAGCTGCACAGATAATTAGGGCTCTCTCTAATGAAGCCAACGGGAAGCAACCTTACCCGCCCACCCACTCCCCCCGCCTTTCTGTACCCACACGCACACACACACGGACACACACTCTTTCTTATAATTAACCATCGTGCTCCACAAATATAAGAGCGAGCATCTTCTCTGCCCGTCTTCTTTCTCTCTTCCTCCCTGTATGACTTTCTAAGCCGGGCCTCGGATGAAAGACGGCGTCACTCCGTTCTGCCCATAAATTGCTCCCGACCTCCGTTCCTGTCCTCATCAGCTTTGAATGGAGTCATTTCAGGATGGAGGTGAAGCCACAAGTGGAATATCACACACACACACACAGGAGCATGCGACTGTGCAGAAAGAAATACATATTGTGCTCTCACACACTTTCTAATGCAGTTTAGTTTTTATGTTTCTCGCCATCGGGGCTTTCCTATTTAAATTCTTAAATGTACATTTTTCTTCTGTGCGTAGCATGAGTGCCACAGCTGTTTCATCTGAAGAAAATGTTATCAAGTCTTAAACAAAATCTTAACAAAACGCAAACACACACACACAATCTTCAACATACTAATAAGATAATCATGCAATATTTGTGTGAATAAAGTCTAATGTATTAAAAACGCAAGTTTCTGTCCAAATATTATATTTACTTAAAATTATTTAACGAACTAGTAATTAAAGAAAAAATATCTCCAAATTCTGTTTGCTTAAATTTTTTCCTAAATATTATACAAAAATAAACAAAAACATCTGAATTGAAAGTAAAATCGGCCTCCATCTTTCGCTATTTCTGCCGTTGGTTGGAACATTTATACGCGTCATCTCGTAGGACTCAAATAAAAGTTAGAATAACATATAGTATTCACTTGAAGAAGGCAGAGGAGGAGAAATTAAAGGACGGCTGTCCCGACAAGTTTGCTATTGTTTTAATTCTGATTTCCATTCTCAGTCCCACCTTGAGCAATATCCTCTCTAAGCCACAGGTCAACACCAGCTACCAGTGTGTGTGTGTGTGTGTGTGTGTGTGTGTGTGTGAGTGTGCGCGTGTAGTTCTTCGTTGCCAATGGGACTGTGGCGTGGAGGGCGTTATCTCTGACTGACCGTCATGTTCATGGAAGAATGGAAAACATCCCGTCTGCCAAGCTGTGATTGACCATTACAAACCATGATGTGCATGGCAGTGGACAGTGCTATGGATCAATGGTCTGTGTGTGTGTGTGTGTGTGTGTGTGCGTGCATGTGTGTAGTGGCGGTGGGGGGAGACAGGGTCAAAGTGATGTCATGTTTTCATGCCTCCATCTACGTACGAGCAGAAACCTAACAGGAGTCAATCTGCTCCGACCGTGGCTGACCTCTCTGTGTGCAGGACATTTCACCCAAACGCTATCCGTTACTCTCTCTCTCTCACGCACACACACACAAACACAGACAGACACACACACACTATAAACACACAAAAAGTGCACTGAGACTCAATATCTAAATCTGAATCCTTGCCTCGCACTGTGGGCCAGAAATCCCATGAAAACTTGCTTTGCTAGAAAGGCAAAGGGAGAAAGAAAGAAGTCAGCAGCGAGCACTGGTTGAATGTTCCCCCATGCATCCCACACTCCGTCTCATCCTCCTCCTCATCCTCCTCATCACCACCACCGCCGCTATCATCCCCAGCTCTCTGCTTAAAATGATAAAACCCGCTGAGTTCAAAGTCTTCGTCGGCTGGCCCTCCTGTTCGACCCGCTTTGCACCTCATATTTCAAAATCTCTTTAAAATTCTGTAACTGTCTTTTGTTCACTCCAGTTGTTAATGCCTAACTTCAAAGGCTCGGCCTCATTAGCACAGAGGTAGAAACCCCTGTCACTCATTTACATTTGTTTAAAGGCTGCAGGGAGACGAGCGGAGAAAAGGGGGAGTCCAAATCCAAACCACTTGAAGTCAACCTTGTCGGTCCTCTGCCAACACCTGGTTTTATCAGTTGGTCACATTGCAAATATTATACTCCCCCTCCAGCAGTGGATATTGATTTCGTTACTGGACTGATTCTTACTGGGAATGTGGGGTGAATTTGGATGGGAACGCGGCAAATAACCCTCAACATTCATCTCTAGGAAGGAAAAGGTACACGAGGGAAGTCAAACACCTGATTAAAAAAGGGTGTTTTGGGTTTGATTTCTTTTTTTTTCCTTTGATCTATTCCACACACACACACAGTTCTTTCATTTGCCTTTGCTTGTTCGCATAAAATCAAATTTTCGGTGATTTTCCACAACTTTATTTGGCTTTTTCCACCTCCTGGTTGAGACAACAGGAGGGTTGTGTGTGTGTGTGTTTGGAGTGGTATAACCGACCAGAGACATGGCTGTCTTCATGGAAGGATTTATTGATGTTTATCAGGGATGAATAGATCAAAGACTGCCACATGACAGGCGATCAATCACGTATCAAATCAAGGATGGCAATCCTCTAATAAAATAGAAAGAAGGGAAAAACCGGCTCTCACCAGTTTTCTACTCCTTTCTTTCCCAGTCAATTATTCATCATTACTCACTCTTGAACCTCAAAAGCTCCCTTTATCCCCATAACATGCCATTTAGTTTATCTCACCAGTATTAAAAGAACTTTCCTGGCAAAAAGGGAACATAAAAAAAGAAGAAAGAACTCAAAGCGGCATTGCACACATATGTGCGTCATTTGCGCAATTGGACAAATTTTAAAATATAAAGTGATGCTCAGGAGGCGAGCGAGTAACACAAGAAAATTTAATTTAACAAACAAGTAAAATAATTCCCAGCATGCAGCACAGTTAAAGAAGATGGTGTGGAAGGAGATGTGTGTATTTGGCACATGTGAATAAAAAGTATAGTTTGGCTACTGGGATGTGGAATGGAGGGACGGGAAATACCTGCTGATCGCCGCGGATCTTGCTGCTTTCTCCTCGGCATAGTGACCGTCACGTTCCACGGTGCTTCTCATGCAGGAATTACACACAACTACGAGTCTTATCAGTTGTGGAAAATCATCCCGGTTCTCGGGGGCCGGGGCAGAAAATGTCAAGTCTTCTTTTTTTTCAAAGTGCCAGCTCTTTGGGGGGCTCAGTAGCCGGGTCGGTTTCAGCGAGGATCAGCTCAAAAACTACGACGGCGTTCGGCCAGCTCCTGACAACTTCACGTCCATCAAAGATCATCTTCCTTCATCTCTCTCGTGGTGAAAAAAAAAATCAAACTTAAAAAAATAAATAATCAGAGGCAGCAAGCGAGCACCTTGAAGTTTTCAGTTGCACTCCCGGCAGGAAAAATCCCCCATGTAATCTCCAGCGCTGTTTGGAGGGGGGACGATAGTTCGCTGCGTCTTTTACGCACACGCCAAAACTAAAAAATAAATAAACTCTGGCAGCGACCAAACAAATAAGTCCCGCGTGATCGCAGCGCACAGCTCTGGGAAGTATCCGTCTGTTTCCCTTTCTGTTAGCGGAGACCTGGGAGAGAGAAAAGAAGGAGAGGGGAGAAACAGATAGACAGGCATTAGATGGGTTAATGTCAGTCCCGTCACCACCACGCCACCTCAGCCCGGATCCAGCCTCACCAGTCCGGCGGAGACTTTTTCCTCCCTCCCCTCCTTCCCGTCCCTCTCTCCCACTGAAAACAGATGGATGAATAAGCGGGAGCGAGCGGGGCTTCTCTCCTACTTACGTTTTAGGGCTCGTGGAAGCGATTTCCGCCGCTCATCTCATCGCATCTTTGGACAAGAGTCGGGTATTTTTTTTTTTTGTGGAGGGGTGGCTGATGCGGTGGAGAGGATATCACTTGAGAGAGAGGGGGGGAAACAAACAAGACGCAGGCGCATCCAAGCTTCGCCAACAACACATCAGCTCGACATGGACTCAGATATTTGTCGCTTTTAGGGAAAAGCAAAGAGGGGGCCAAACTCCTAGGACTGATCCGAGGTCTCCCCGACAGGAAAGGAGAAAAAATGGAAACGCGGTGGATCCAGGAGCTGTTTCAGACAGTCTCAACTGATAGACAGACGCATCGAGTGGCTTTTCCTGCTACATTTTTACTCCTCCCCTCTCCACAAGCGTCACCCCTGACAGAGGAGCCTACCTGTCAATCTTTTTAATTGTCTTGTTTTTCCCCCCTCTCTCTCTCCCTCTCTCTCTCTCCCTCTTCCCTCTCTCTCGCCTTTGCTTTTTAAAAACCCAAACCCCCGACAAAGGAAAGGGTTATTTTGGAACTAGAACTAAACTTATATCAACATGTAGACCTTCTGCAAACCACAACAAGTATTGACCATTGTGGTTTTTGGAACAACTTGCATGCGGTCTTTATCTGCGTGTTAAAGCGTGCCACTGTCACGGGGGGTTTGACTCCCACTGGGGGAGGGACGCGTGTTCACTGGTCCAACATGTTGTAGGAACAGTGCAACATTTCTGCTTCCAGAGGAGACAGTCAGGTGACAACACAGTGATAATGAGGCTGCTATAAGCGTGGCTAAATGAAACGTGCACGGCGAAACGCGAACACCACTTCCGCGGATCACTAGCAAACGCTTTGGTTACAGGTGTACACGCGATCGTTCAGCAACAGCTCCCCAGATTGGGAAGAAAACATGCGAATTTAACGGATGCGCAATTACGCATTCACGCACCACGCTGTGTTAAGTGTTTCTAGATGTGTCGCAAAGATCCGGCGGGTTCGGTGTGTGTGTGTTTCCGTGGGAGGAAGACGAGCCGGGGCTGAGGGTACGGCAGGAGATGAGGATTGATTTGTTTCACCTTACTAGGAAGTGAGCGCTGTGTCCGGGAAGGGGAGGGACTCCGACGACAAGTCCGGGGCGCTGCTGTGCTGCTTTCCAGGCTGCACCAGTGCGCCGTTTTAATCCCAAACACTCGATTCCGTGCGCGTTGCGTTAAGTAGAGCGAGGCTCACGCAATTATAGAGCCGCGGCGTTTAAGGTTTTATTCTCGTGTTTACTACAGCGCGTCGGGAAGCCCGGCTCGACCCGGCCCGGCCTGCATGTGCACAGGGAGAGCCTGTAGCGCAGGCTAATGGCAGCCGGGCTCACTGCTGCCTCCTCCGACGCCCGTCAAGTTGTCCGTGAACTTTGTCACACATCGGCGCCATGTCCAGCCTCCTCCTGCGGCCGCGGCTGCTGACACGCGGCGGGAGGTCGCTGTCGCTGCTCGGCGGGGGGCGCGGAGCCAGCGACTCACTTTCAGGAGTTCACCCGGTGGCGCGGCGCTCCATCATAGACCTGTCCTACTCCGCGCACTTCATGGATTTCGCGGGGTCCTCCATACCCAGCAGCATGAGCAAGCTGGTCGTCACCAAGCTCAGTCCCGATTTCCGAGAGGCCGTGTGTGTGCAAAGCGTCGCGGTGCCGACCCCGGGAGACGCGGAGCTGCTCGTCAGGAATCGGTAAGTAGTTGTTTTTGGAGAGAGACGTGCACACATAGACCCCCGTTTCCTGCTGTGCATCGCGCGGAATAAGCTAACGCATGGGGCCAAAGCGTGTCATGAGTCTATCTGTGGGTGATTATCTCATGTGTATGTGTCACTATAGTGTGGAGAAGTTGTACAAAATAAGAAAATACAAAAGAAAGGTCCGCGCTTACCTCAGTTTACCCTTGTCCAGCACCTGCGATCATCATCATCACAAGATGGCAAAAATACGTGAGGAATAAAGCGCTCTACTGTAATTCCAAGTTCCGCCCTCTTCTGCATTTGTCTATCAATCCATCTCGGGATCTCTCTCTCTCTCTCTCTCTCTCTCTCTCTCTCTCTCTCTCTCTCTCTTTCTCACACACACATACACACACACTGTCTCTCTCCCCCTCTGCCCTCCTGTCTCTCTCTCTCGCTCTCTCTCTCTCGCTACGTCACCAACCTGCAAACAGAAAGTCATGGGGGGCTCAGACTGGCACCACGCAGGAGATGGAGAGGGAGATGCTGTTACATGGCGCGGGGAATTGCAGCATCATTTCAATCATTCACAGCAGCAGGAACCAGCGGCGTGTTCACGGTTATAAAGCAGAGTAAACCACCTGAAGTCCTTATACACACACACACACACCACATACTGTGTGTCACACAAATCAGATGTAGCCTGACATTATCTCGACATTTAGATAGAAATGGATTAATGCCATTCAATTCAGCATTTAGTAATTTAAAGTGGATAAGGCGTAAATGCGTTTGTAACATTCTCGTTCAATGTGAGATTTCCCCCAGAGGTAGTGTCCGCTCCTCATTTTCATTTCTACATCACAGACCGTATGAATCCATGTCTGACATCATTTTCAAAGTTAAATTAGCCAAACACAAGTCCACTCCAGGCTCTATTGTCTTATTTATCACCAATTAACTTATTTGCTGTGAGACCAAGTTTAAAACGTATCAGGCCACGTTAGTGACTTATTGCCCAGTAAGACAGTGATCATTTGTGAACTAAGACCTTTGGCCGTTTGTGTGTGCATTACTGAGGCATCACAAGATCAGAGAAGATGCTTTAACCAACAGGGAAAATTAATATTTCTGTTTCTGTTTGTGCCATCTGAGAGCCACCTATTCCGTTTGGCACGGCACTGGCGTAACCTTAAACACATCTACATATGAAATGTGTTTAATGACAAACCTAGAGAGAGAAATTGATGATAGAAAAGAGCACGGCTGCGGTGATAGAAGCAGATTAATTCACAAGAAGGAAATAAAACTTTTTTGGATCATCACCATATATTATAGTTTTCATTGAGTGAAAGGAAGCAGATGTTTTTAACATAAATGTAAATCTGTAAATGCCAAGATTCCTAAGTGCTCCTCAGCCTGACATTCGAGTACACTCTGTGTACTCATTTCACTTTGAGTCACTTTGCTGCAGCCAATACGATACTCTGCACAAAGGTGGAGTCACATTTGTATATGTTTATAGAGAAGATTAATATTTGTTCTGGAGAACAGTTTTTATAGATTCAAATTTCACTTCTGCTATAAATAAAAAATAAAACTCTTTATTTATTTAGTATATTTTCTAAATTGGAGCATTTCTCATCACATGTGTTTTTGTATTATAATGTTGGTGTAACAAGTGGTGGGGTTTTGAGGTTTCTGTTCTAGATATAGATCTTCATTTTGGCAATTGTTATCAGTTTCAGGTTTTTCAAATTTTTTTTTTTGACTAGTTGTGACTTTATTGTCGCAAATATAATCTTATTTAATTTGTTTAAACTGAAAAAGTTCAGTATTTTCATTGAAGCACATTGAAGTATTTGTGCCTTTTGATGATAACACGTTTTTTGTGGGGAGACTGATTCCATCTATGGAAAATAGAGAAATCAAGGTAATTTGTTATATCATCGGGGCCCATCTAAAAACCACAGAAGCATTATCTACAAGCTCAAAGTACACGTGTGACACGCACAGTAATGAGGCGCAGCATGTGCACTGCTCTAAACGGCGGTAAATGATTTATTTATACATTCCTTTCCCACATATTTGTTTCCTGCATGCTACTGAAGTAAGATGAAAACAGCCGTCGTCGTGCCGAGGCAAGAAGCGACTATCTAAGATTTTTTTTAAAGTGCAGTTTGTTGTGGGTGTCTCTGAAGACAATGAATCATGACATCATGCAATGTGTTTTGTGATACAAGCCTTCCCCTGTCAGAGCAGGACTGTTCTCTTCAAGAGAAAAGGGAATCATTGCCAAAACAAACCAGAGTGTTTATGCCCCGTGCAGACGTGTCTAGAGAAGGAAGCTGAAGTCTTGACCTTCAGTCTGGAATTCAGGAAACGCTAATGACCACACAAATGCTTTTGTACGCCATCATGAATGTATTGTATACATTTTATTCACAACTTCCTCATGAAACTGTTTTATCTTCTCACCTTTTAATCCACGACTGTTGTTCTTTTTCTCTGTTTGTCTTTAGTTTTGTGGGAATCAATGCCAGTGATATTAATTACTCGGCGGGCCGGTACGACCCCTCGCTGAAGCCGCCTTTCGATGCCGGTTTCGAGGGTATCGGTGAGGTTGTCGGCCTCGGCCTTAGCGCCAGCTCCCGTTACACCGTTGGAGACAACGTGGCCTATTTCCGCAGTGGTGCCTTCGCTGAGTACACGGTGGTCCCTGCCAAGGAGTGCGTGCCCGTCCCTGCGGTGAAGCCAGAGTTCCTCACCCTGCTGGTCAGCGGTGCCACAGCCTACATCGCCATGAAACGTCTGGGCGACCTGGCCGAAGGTGAGACGGTCCTGGTCACCGCGGCTGCAGGAGGCACCGGGCAGTTTGCTGTGCAGTTTGCTAAACAGGCCGGCTGCCACGTGATTGGGACCTGTTCGTCCAATGAGAAGGCCGGCTTTCTGAAGTCCCTCGGCTGTAACAGGCCAATCAACTACACCACAGAAGACCTCGCCAAGACTCTTCGGAAAGAGTACCCGAAAGGTGTAAACGTGGTGTATGAGTCAGTGGGAGGAAGTGTTTTGGAAGTCGCCGTGAACACTTTGGCCAACAAGGGTCGGCTCATAGTGATCGGCTTCATCTCTGGGTACCAGACGCCATCGGGTATCCCACAGTTCAGAGGAGGAACACTGCCGGTCAAGTTGCTGCAGAAGTCGGCCAGCATGCGGGGTTTCTTCCTGCCCCACTTCTACAGCGACTACAGGGAGGCTCTGAGTAGCATGATGCAGATGTTTGCCACTGGGAAGTTAGTGTGTGAAGTAGATTATGGGGATCAGGCAGAGGGAGGGAGGTTTGTAGGATTAGAGTCAGTCTTCCGGGCCATGGACTACATGTATTCTGGGAAAAACCTGGGCAAAGTCGTGGTGGAAGTGGCACCGCCTGCTGTTAGTAATAGCAAGCTGTGATTTCACAGATTGTTAGTGCCCCAATGAAACCATACTTGATTACTGTGATTTAGGACTTTAATTATTTTTAACACAGGTTAGTTATTTTTCTAAGATGATTGAAATGCCATTTAAAATAAAGCTATATACAATTTATGGTCTATTTTTATCGTGTATATCTCATGTTGTAAAGTGTCCAAAGAAAGTCATCCCTAATTTAGAATTTTCATGGATTTGGTATTAAAAAAGATTAACTAATAGCTCAGTATTGATGATAATATAACACAAACATTTAGATATAATCTCAGAAACAAACATCTGTAATTTGATCAAGAACTTCATATTTATCGGGTTTCCTAATCCTGTGCCCTCGCACTCTTGAAGAAGTCCACCCCTGAAATAATTTTAGACCTGCTGCCGCAATGTTCTCGCTTTTAGCACTGTCGGCACTTTATCTCCTATAAATGTTTTATGATGGACTTCATTGTTTTTCTAATGGGAGGGGCTCACATTGGTATGTGGCTGTCAAAAGTAAATGCTGCTCCAGGTGTGCTTGGTATTTCATTGCCTGTTTGTGGCTGACAGAATCGGCATTCACACAATCAATCTTTTCATTCACATGCCCCAGAGCTGCACATAATATATAAGAAAAAAAAATTAGTCCAGCTAACCAGGAGCTGGACGAGAAAAATGCCATTACTTTTCCTCAGCGTGAGAAAAAGAAATCCCCTGTAGTGAATGCGTTGTGGAATGCTCTTTGACATATTATTTTGTCATTTCCGTTTTTTGTCTTTGATTTAGTTTCGGAAACGAGAAACAAAACAGTGCAACGCACCTCAGGAAGTTTAGATAATGCATAACCTGAAGATTATCATTGTCAGAAAAAATAGATGACTCAGTCGAGAAGTGGTTTTAGCTACTTTCAAAGTTTTCATCTGTGAAAAGTTACCCAGATCTCACAGGATTGAGTTTTTCAAACCTGAATGACATAAAGCAACCATGTTCTCCTAAAAACAATAAGAAATAAACCTGAGGTGTATTGATGCAGTCCATGTTGTGTGACTGTCGTGTGTGTTGTCTAAAACAAACACCTGTTCCTACCTGGCAGGAAGGGGTGTATGTCCTCATGCACTGTGAACATGTTATTTCCTCATCCAGGTGGTCACTCGAAATATAACCCAGTGTGAAATACATTACAGGTGTGAACCCAGCATGCAAAGCTGCTACCTTCACCAGACGGTGCAGGAAATCAGAAACACACCGGGCCAGTTCTGAGTCTGTAGTGGAGAAGTCAGAACAGAAGTCTTCAACATAGACACTGGCCCTTTAAAAAAAATATGTAGTCCTGCATTTAATCATTGTGATCATTAGCTATTAATTATTGGTTAATACTGAAAAAGAACTCTGGCTGCCCAGTTTGTTCCCAGCTCTCCATGTATTTTAATTACTGTAATTTACTAAGTACTTCAAACATTCTTATGTTAACTAAAATGGCCAATTTTAATAAAATATTTCAATCTATGCAATTAAAAGTTAATGTCTGTAATTTACTATTATAATATCTGTATTGAAACCACGCTGTTTTAAATCTATAATTAAAACTGAGACCTGACCAATGAGAAAAAATATCGAGTCTATATCACAGGATGGACGAAGGAGATCTTTAAATCGTGGCATCAAACTGTAACACCTCTGTTTGCTCAACATGGGTCAAGATGCAAAGGCAAGTTCTTACATGCCAGGTGCACAAGAGGTGCGAGAGGTGAATGTTTAGATGAATTTAGAATGCTTGAGTGCCGTGTGCATCCATGTTGCGTGGCGAGGAGGAGGAGGAGGAGGAGGAGGAAGAGACCAGCTTCAGCATCCCTTCAATTAACAGGAGAGGCCTCGTCTGGGTGTCCTCCAGGGCCTACCTGTTCCTCCGCTGATTATTGAGCAGTCACAGCCCCAATTAAAAGAACACAGCAACCTGGAGAGACAACACTCTTTATTTAATTGGATTGTGTAGCAGTCGGAGGCTGCTAACTGGCAACGTATTGAGAGCGACCTGTATCTGTGCAGCGTAAACAAGACATTAAAGATAGACAAGGTCTTCCAGAGACACATTTGCAGACTTTGTGAGGGTGAACCTGCAGTAATAATTGTTCATGGGCGTAATTAGGTAAAGTGTCACTCGTATTTTACTGCTCCCATGCAAGTAATGTTAGGTAAACTGAATTGACCCTATTGAACTGATTTGAGTTAATGAAATAAATACCGGGCTTAGATTATAACAACTCCTATAAACCGGCTTCAAAATATGGTTCAAAACAGTTTTGTCAGCAGTGCAACTCAAAGTGAGATTTACCTTTGACAGAAGATCTTTCAATGAAAAGCTTAATAATAATACTAACTGTCAATTCAACACATTCGTGGGCTCTGCCGCTACAGCATTGGTCTTTTACAACCACCAGCTTGTGGTGGCTAATGCCACAAATGTTAGCAAACTGAAAATAGAAAAGGGAATGAAATATAGGGAACAAAAGATTGGAGTTTTGGAGAATAAAGTTGTAATTTAAGCTACTTATCAAGTAGATCTGCCAGTCGCCTTCATTACTATAGAGAACGTGGAGCATCTTGTTAGATTACATTTTAGTACAAGTTTCACAAATAACGTAAAAAATTATATTTCGGCACATCAGCTCGACATTAATAAAGTATCAGGACTTTGAACAGATTGTGTAAGAAACTGTCAACTCGGAAGAAAGAACCACAAAGACTTGAGGGAAACTGCCTTTCATTTGGAGGAGGAAATGTTGGAGTAGGCGACTGTGAGCTTATTATTGGTTACATCTGTGTGATGTTCAAGGTTTTTTTTCCACAAGAAACAAAGAGCTAGTTTCCAGAAGGAGTGAAACTCTGATGAGCTTTGCTCCTTATTTCCTAAAAAAAAAAAATTAATATCAGATAATTCCAACTTTATTCTCGTAATAATACAACTTTAGAATCACTGATCCTACTACTAATATTAATTGTAATTTTCTAAAGTGATGTATGTCTCTTTTTATGGCCCCAGTGATGCTGCTGTACAAGTTACTCTCAATTTATTATTCTTTCTTCAGCTCTACCTTACTGGTTTAGGACATTACAATTTTTTTAAGTCCTCCAATCCATTTCAAACTTTGAATCCAAGACAGCCGCTTAGCGCTGGTCTTCATTGTTGCATGTTGACAGTCATTGCAGAGAAATTCTCAAAGGTGTCTCCTTTTTTTCTTCTTCACTAAACCGCCTTTTTCCCCTACAGTTTCCCCCATGCTGGAACATGTGGCACATAACAAAGACATCATCCTCATAGTGTGGGCTGGTAGTCTACCTCCAGGCGCCTAAGGGACACTGGCTGGCTGCTTGGTGCTGCCAGGATCCAGACAGTCCAGTTCCTCTCTCTGCAAGTCAGTCAGACCCCCTCAACTCCCAGACTCCCCGAGCCCCCGTCACTCCTACCTCCGCCTAATTACCAAACCTAAAACCCCACTCAACTAATTAGCCACAGCAGACCCAGGAACTGTGAGTAAAGGTAAAGAGATGGCTTCATTCAGGAGTGTGTGTGTGTGTGTGTGTGTGTGTGTGTGTGTGTGTGTGTGTGTGTGTGTGTGTGTGTGTGTGTGTGTGTGTGTGTGTGTGTGTGTGTGTGTGTGTGTGTGTGTGTGTGTGTGTGTGTGCGTGTGTGTGTGTGTGTGTTAAAGAGGGTGAGAGTGAAAGAAAGAGACAAGAAGAAAGGGAAATGGAATATTCAAGCCTCCTTTAGCGGACACATCTCTACAGCCAATTAAAGTCATTTATTAAACTCTTTACGAAACCTGAGTTGTGCATGACAGAATGATGGGGGAATGTGTTTGTTTGCGGCCTTGCACGTGCTTCCCGATTCGTAGACGTGCTTAGGGGAATGCAAGCACGCGCACGTCCACCCTCACAAACACACACACGCACACACACACACACAGGCAGAAGCATCGACATGTGTCTCAGTATGGCTGGCAATCTGTCGGTTTTTCTGTCTATCAGCAGCACAAGAGCTCAGTGGGACATAAATTACAATATGCAGCAGCACCACTTCTATAAGTCTCAATGAAGGGGTGGAATAACTTTCTTAATCAAGTTCCCCTGATTAATTGTAATAAAGGTGTCATCTGTAAACGTGTCCTCCTGATTGAGTAATTCGGGGGGCTGGAGACAGTAAGCACATCCCTGGTGATTGGGGAGCGTTGGACAGAGTGGGGGGAGGGAAGGAAGGTGTGTGGAGGACACACTGAGACACAAATAGCTCCTGGGCACACTGGCAGCCTTCGCACAACTGACAGTTATGAAATACAATTATCAGTTGATCTGCTTAAGAATTCATCAGCGGCTTCAGTGGCCAGTAAAGATGTTCACAGGGAGACAGAGGAGGGAGGGAGGGAGGGAGGAGGACACAAAAGCAGAGAGGGCCTCGTCGAATAAATGAGATTTTTATTTGGTCCAACAGATTGTTCACATTATGTTAACACTATTGTGAGAGGATTATCTTTCCTGTTGTTTTCTTTTGTAAGCCACATCTGTTTGGTTTCATATTATCCGTCTAACCTCCAGAGGTGCAGAGCTATTTGTTTTAAGCACCGGAGCGTTGCAAAGGTCATGTAGCCCCTGTTCCTACGGTGACAAGTTCATATTACTCAACTATAACTGGATCAAATGTGAGACTCACCTCAGTAGTTTCATCAGGCTGAGTATATCGTGCGGCAGTCCACCAAACATCTGGTATTTGAGCTGGACGTCAACCAGTAAAGGTGAATGCACATAAGTGTTTTGTGTTTTGAACGATTTAAATTACTTGTGTCAAGCAAATGAAGCCACATTGAAAACATCCATTCTGAGGAAATGCTCCAGGTTAAGCTATGAAAGTGTTTGTCCCACTGGTCAAAAACAAACATCAAGCTTTTCTTTGCAATGGGAAAAAATACAAGCGGTATTCATTGCCAGGTTTTATTCGGCTCCAATCGGCACAAAACTAATCCTCAGAAGAGTGAATGGTGGATGAAAGGATGTATTAATACCTTTTTGACTTTAATAGTTATCGTTAGCTTTGTAGACACAAGGATTTGATTCACTGTGCTGCTGCCAACAGCCACCGCCAGTTTGTAAGTGGAATGTGCTCTTGTTTGTTACTCTAGGCATTGGTTGGCGTAGTGAATCAATAAATACACCTTTAATATCAGGTGACTTTGACAGATCATTTGTTTTCATTGGATTTCATGTATGACACAAGAATGTTGGCAATTATAATGTAGTAACTCTATTATAGAGCTGCTTATTTGCATGTTAAACAAACACCCTGTCCATGCTGATGCAGATATTTTGCCAAACAAACTTTTTCCTCAGTGTTGGGGCCTCCCACACATGAACGGTCTTTTAAGTCACCAAAACAGAGATTTTTTTACAAACGTCTTCCTAAGTGTAAATTTTTAAATACTCCATGTGTACATGTAAAAAAGAGTGCTTGGAAAACAATCACATCACAGTTATGCATGTTGCTTTGGGTAATGAGCATGCACCAGAAACCACAACAACAGGCAGCTATATAGATCGAGCATGCTTGTTAGAACGTTTAAATGTATGTTCTCGCCTGGACGGATATATTCCTTAAAAGGCTGTGTTGACAGATATGTTTTACAAAGGCGAAAATATCTGTTCAGAAAATATCCACAAAGGGTCAAAATCTGCAGGTTTTTATTAAAATGGGGCTAAATTCAGTTAAAAACTGAAAGGTTTGTCAATGCTTTGATCAGCAGCTCCCAAGGTTTGGTTATTTTTCTGAACAAATACTTATTTTCAAAGTAGAATCAATCACTCCCCTAAAGATGCCTGTTTTTTTCCATCAAGATCCATGAACACAAAGAAATCAACGGAAATGTAAAAAATGCAATGTTATAGAAAGAAAAAAAAGAAAAAACTGTTTCTGGCCGTTGATCTGGATCTGCACAAAAATTGAATGTGTTCTCTCTTGATCAATAACACATCCTTTCACAACATGAATCGTTTCACTTCCCTGGTGAACTGTCCAGGAGCTTTTGTTTAATCCCGTTAAATCACAGTCAACCATATAAACACAGATGAAAACATAACTAAGGAAATTAAGTAAAAACAAAGATTTATAATTTGAAAGTGAAAATAGAAGCATCTGCTGAAAAGTGTAAGAAAGGTGTTTCAACAGAATTTGTATTTTTCTATTCGAAGCTCTTCATGTTAAATATAGTCATACTGCATGAAACCTTCAAATTCAGCCTTATTTTAAACCAGACATCTGGACATCTTTAAATATGTAAATCAACAAATGATTAACTGGCAGGAAGCATTCAGGCAGTTACATCAAACTGTAGTAACAATATTAAACAGGAAATCATTTGCAGGGGGCCCAGTTCAATTTCACCACAAATTAAAAGATCGTATTATTAGCGTTTATTTACCACTTTAGGCTCAAACTATACAGTCTAATAAAATTGTATTCTTGTTTTCTGTACCACCAGCAAACGTGTTGAATTAAAGATGAAAACAAGCACTAACGTTTCTATTTGACTGATAAAATCACACTCGGCCGCATTCATCATCTCTTTCTACCTACATTAACCCTTTAGGGCACCTTCCGTGGCCTCTGGAAGGGAGCAAGGGTCCCTCGCTGTGTCTGTTCAGATGTAGATATATATTCAGGTGAAAGGCAAGGGCACTATTCTCTACCCCAGGATTAATGACAACATCATTGCCATGCTTACCGGCCCCATGTTTCCATTGGCTGGATAAGAAAAGGAGAGGGAAGACGGCGGCGGGAGGGAGGGGGGGGAATATGAGCTTCCTGTCGGAGGGATGACGGACAGGTCCTCAGTCCAGCTCCCCCAGGTCCCCCCCTGTCCTCATTCTTTACTGGCCTGAGCTGGCTGGCGAGGCAGCGTCTCTGCGGCCAAGGACACCGGGGTGTCAGCGATGCGTCTGGGTAACATCGTTCATCAGGCCGCATCGGTAATGGGTAGCTCTCTGTGACAGTGGTCATCAGGACACAAAAGCAAAAGGGCCCATAAACATCACATGACAGATGGCTGGGAGGACAGCTTCGGACAGGGAGGGAGGGATGGAGAGTGAGAGATAAAGTGAGATAGAGAGAGAGGCAGAAGGACGGAGGTGGAACAGAGATCTCAGGCGGGATTGTTAAGTCCGAGGAAAAGTCTGGAGCGCTGGATGGTTTATCGGCGCCCATGTTCAATGTCAGCTGTGAAGCGAAAGCCTGGAAATCACTGGGTAAATAGTTGGCAAAGTAGCCACAGTAAATCAGTGCATGTTCAGAAATAAATGCATCAACAACACAGTGGCTTGGGCCTCTCTGTTCAGAGGAAAATAACTTTCTACAGTATTTGCTGTTGAAAACTATATATTTTTAAACAGTTTAAGAACTCACACTTGTCTCATTTGTATACTT